>NW_024870839.1:862500-1050000 GCF_019054845.1 Dipodomys spectabilis | reverse complement strand
CTTTCTCTCTCACATTCTCATGATAGCTTCAATTTCTTCTTTGATTGTCTAGCATACGCTAGATTTAAATTCCTTTGCTTCTTGGGCTTCTCACCGCTTGCAGGGTGAGGGCTTTAAAGACAGTGTTTATTGATGGTTGATTGCCTTGTTTTATGTATGGGCTATTGTAGGTTTTTACAAAAGTGTTTATTCTTTTGTAAAACACATCTGTTTCAAAAAAAAAAGAAAAAGAAAAAGAAAGAAGAACACAGACTACCGCCCCAAAGTCCCAGACGTTCTAGCTGAGCACAGAGAGAATGTAGGAGCTGAGATGAAGAGGGAGGGAAATGGGGGTGAGAGGGCGGGGGATGGACAGGAATGGCTTGTGTGTCTCCTGCTTCCTACGTTTGTGTAAGCGTTCGTGATCCACTCTGCCTTGTTTGAAGTCCATGCTGTAATAATCATGTTCTGTTGTTCCACACAGCCAGACTGCCAGCGGTGCGCTCCTGAACGCCTTCTGCCAGATGTTCCACACCAGACCGAGGTAAGTCCACAGCTGCACTGCACATTCCTCCATGCTGACAAGTGAGTGGGGTCTTTGGGGGGCTGTTTACTCAACACGCATTCATTTGTGCTCAGAGAGGGCTTACCGCAGAGCTGTGCTACACGTACAATTCCAACGTCACGCACCTGGGGTGTTAACTTGAACTCATGAAGGCCGAGATGAATATCCCAGTGCAGATGTGTGTGGCTTGCCATCCTGATTTCTGTTCCTGTTCCAACCCAGAGTCAGAATTCCACTGGGGGTCAGAAAGGAAAACCTAAAGTGGAGTTGTGAGCCTGACAGCAAAACACTGCACCGTTGCTACAAAGCCCAGCTGTGTAGCCGCTGCTCCAGGGTGAGCCTGGAGGCAGATGTGCTGCACGTAGTTGGCAGGCAGACAGAGGCAGGCAGAGCTCAGCCCCGAGCTCCCTTAGGACTGGATGTCAGGTTCTGAGACAGAGCTCGCAGCACATCCCAACTCTACCTCACCACCATGCTGGGAAATAAGACCTAAGAGTTCCCTGTAAGATACAACAGATACTACTTTTTAATTTTGGGGTTTCCCTTCTCCTCCTTCACTCCAGAAAAGGCTGTATTTTCTACTACTTGTTTTGACAATCTCACAAGGCCACCGGGAGTGCGCTATAGAAGCTAAGTTATAATTCGAATCCCACTTCTGTTCTCATACACAATCTAGTCAGAGCCGGGCACAGGTGGCACACGCCTGTAGTCCTAGCTACTCAGGAGGCTGAGATTAGAGAGTGCTAGCCTTGAGCAACATAGCTCAAGAACAGTGCCCAGGCCCTGAATTCTAGCTCCATGACCACCACCAACAACAAAGTCAGAAATGAGCCAGGCATTGGTGGCTCATACCTGTAGCTATTCAAGAGGCTGAAATAGGAGGATCATGGTTCAAAGCCAACCCTGGCAGGAAAGTCTGTGAGACTCTTATCTTCAATTAACTACCAAAAAAGTGGAAGTACAGCTGTGTAGAGCACCAGCTTTGAGCACAAAAGCTCAGGGACCGTGTCCAGGCCCTGAATTCAAGCCCTAGGACTGGCACCCCCACAAAAATACACGAGTATTGTATGTTTGAAGTCTCCAGTGACACACAACCTACAACTCCACTCTGTTAATTTTAAAGATTTGAATCTATCTAGAACCACCAAAAGGATCTGTCTTCAAATTTCAGCCATGCTATGACATTTAACTCAGAACTGAGCTCATACACATTTACTGGCATGTTTGTTGGTTTGGGGGGGATTGGGGTGTGAACTCAAGACCTCACATTTTCAAGGCCACATTCCTCCCCCATTTTGCTCTCAGTATTTCTCTGGGGTTGGTCTTGGTTGATTCCCTCCTACCTCCACTTCCCCAATATTCTGGAATTATAGGCATACCCAGCCTCTAATTTTACTTTTTTATTTTTGGCAATACTGCGATTTGAATTCAGAGCCTTATTCTTGCTTGGCTGGTATTCTTATCAGTCTAGCTAAAACTCCAGCTCCATTTTTTTGCTGGCTATATTGAAGTTAGAGTCTTGTATACTTCTCTGTCCAAGCTGGCCACAAGCAGTGATCTGCCCATAGCTAATATTACAGGCATGAGCTACTGGCACCTAGCTCCAAAGTTAGATTTGTTTTTACTTTTTTTGTTGTTGTTGTTATTGTAAAGGCAGTATACAAGGGTTTACAGTTACATGAGTCAGGTAATATGTAAATTTCTTTTTGAACAATGTCACCTTTCCCCTCCTTTTCTCCCAGTTTTTCCCTTCTGACCCTCCTCCTCTCCAAGTTGTATAGTTCAATTTCAGCATAGTGTCTAGTGACACTGCTGCATTTGTTTACCCTTTGTCCCTCCATTTCTATGCCCCTCTTACCCTCCCAAAGACAGAAAAATGAATAAACAAGAGAAACAGAGAAAACAAAAATGGCAACAAAGAAAAAATCCTCTTCAAAATGAGATTTTTAATGCAAGGAAGCCATTATGAACTAGAAGTAGGGAGCTAGCAAGTCATTTTGTGGGTTATGAATATTTCAAATCTTGGGTGTAGCTCATGCTAGTACAGTAAATTCAGCCTCCTGGAGTGTGCAGAGTGGCAGAGGCCATAGCATACAGTGACATCATGATCCAACAGCAACCCAGCTTCTCAGTGTATCAAAGAACTGAGCAGAAAGCACACAAGTAATGAGAGAGACACAGGCTGATGGAAATGACGATCAAAGAAGGAACCGAAGTAAGAGGAAGCCATGGCACGTGTGCAGGCTGGCGAGTGAGCCACCTCCCTTCCTCATAAAGCCTGGGGCAATTTCAGGCTGATTTGAGCTTAGCAAAGCATCTCAGAGGATCCCTTCCACAAGAAGGGTCCTCCATGATGGATGTTTTGACTGACATGTCTCATAACTGTTTTGTGTTCATGTCTCTTCCCACAATGCATTCTGTTATAACGATATTAATGCTGTTCTGTGCGTAAACATCAAGCCATCATTAGGAATCTTTCCTAAAAGTTCCCCTAAGGACAGCCAAGTGCAGAACTGCGCATGTGCGGTCAAGGGGAATTTTTATTTTGTTGAACAAACACCCTCGATATTGGAATGTGGCCTTGTTTAGCCCACCGGGTCTTTTATCACTACTTTCTGGTGGTCATAAGGGGGAAGTAGAGAGGAGTTCAAGGAGTCCTCTGTCAGGGGCAAATTGGTGGGCTGGTCTCACATGGCTATGGCAACCAGAGGATGCTGTTTTATCTCCTGAGTTAGAATCACAGAGAAGAAACTGGATGAGGATACCAGGTATTATTGGAAAGTAATTGATGATTCCTGTTTTTTTTTTCTTTGCTTTCTGCTACAGCAGTAGTTTCAATGAAGTTCTGAGGGTTCAACCAGGAGGGAGTAGTTTTATTAGAAAGACACAACATTAACCAGAGTGATTATTGCATAATGTCTGTGTTTGCAAAATCCATTGTTGTATAATAACTGCATCACACTCACTTATTATTTCCCAGTTGGTGTTGGTTTGAAATGCACATTGATTTTTCTCCTTGAGTTGCTAGTTAGTCACTAGAAAACACAATTACTTGGTAGGAAATTCAGTAATGTCATAGGGCCATTTAAACACCACTACCGAATTCTTGCTAAACCAATGTTACAGAAGTTAATAATCACATAAATTAGAGATGAATTGAGATGGTCTTTAGAAACTAAGTAAAATATGTAAAAATGAAACTTTGTGGCTGGTATATGAGACCTACTCACTTTTGTCTGCCTAGAAAAATATCGTCCTGAGATACATAAAATTTTGCATGAGAGTCTCCACAAATACAAAATTAAAATAAAAATCCATCCTGTGTACCAACTTAAATAGCTTTAAAAATATTTATCTTTTAGCCAGGCAATGGTGGCTCACACCTTTAATCCTAGTTGCCCAGGAGACTGAGATCTGAGGATCACAGTTTAAAATCAGCCCGGTTAGGAAAGGCCATGAGGCTCTTTATCTCCAATAAACTAAAAAGCCAGAAGTGGAGGGTGACCCAAGAGATAGTGCACCATGTTTGAGCAAAAATGTTCAAGGATAGTGCCCAGGCCCTGAGTTCAAGCCCCACGATCTGCATACTTAAACACACACACACAAACACACACACACACACACACACACACACACACACAACTATTTACTATTAACAGAAATGTTATAAAATAATTTTGTTTTATATACAGAGAAATGGAGTTTGGGGGGAAGTTATTAACATATTTAAATCATCCAGTAAAATTTTAAGTGTTGGCATTAGATTCTTCAATGCATATTTTGAATCCTATCTCACAAAGTCCTTGAAAAACCCACTCCTCTGTGTCAACCATTGTAAATTTAAGCACCACAATGAGGACTCCAACCCAAATAATGACCTGACAAGTGTTTGATAATTTCATCTTTCTGTAATCTCAGAGCATTCGTCTGCTGCTTCACTTACCGGACATTTAGGACAGGTAAAAGTCAGCACACTGTGAAGGACAGAGTGTGTAATGAATAAAGGATGGTTCAATCCCTTCCTGGGAAGCCCCATAGAAGCCTTGCAGGGCTGTGCTGCTGTATGAAGCCCATCCTCCGTCTCCACGCAAACTCAGCTCTGTGGCAATGGGGTCTATTCCCAGTACAATGACTGAGCGTGGTTAGAGGACCACACAGAAAGAAATCCCTTACAACACAGACAGAAATCTACCTTTTGAGGGTTCCTTATGCTCCTTTTCTACTCTATAACCCCTGGTTCTTAGTATGTCATGCCAGACCTTAATTGGCCTTCAAATGAGTATCATTAGCACGGCTCAAATCAGAGTCAGCTAGAATTTTTCAGTATTATTGTCATACTAGAAGCACGTGATTCCTCACTCCCCCCTCCTCCCTGAAAAAGAACACATTTTTGTCATTTTGTCTTACTGTCAAAATGGGAAATGACTTCCAGTGAACTATTAGAGTTTGGATAACCTTGAAAACATGTTTGTTCTTTCTTTTCTGAAAGGTCAAGAAGCTGTCTTCTCTGACTGAATTACATGCAGTCATTTTACCCCTAAGTCCAGGTTTTTTAATATGATGCAGAGTTGAACTTTGTTGAAAAGCTTCAGCTCTATTCTTACATATTAGGAGGAGCATGAGATGTAGGCCTATGAAATTAGGTTTTGAGAAAACAAATGATTGTTTCTAAATATTTCATTGGACTTTAGTGAAGTCCAATAGTGACGAGCTGACTTCAAACTGATAGAATTTGATTTGAGGGCTCCATTAACATAGAATCAAAAATTGAGGTTGTAAGAAAGCAGAAACTTGAGGCTAAGCACTGGTGACTCACACTTGTAATCTCACTATTCAGGAGGCTGAAATCTGAAGATCATAATTCAAAGCTAACCCAAGGCAGCAAAGTCTGAGACTCTTATTTTCAATTAAACACTGTGGCTCAAATGGTAGAGTGTTAGCCTTGAGCACAAGAGCTCAAGGACAGCACCCAGGCCTTGAATTCAACCCCAGGACCAACACACACACACATACACACACACACACACACACACACACACACACACACACACACACGCAGAAACTTACTATCTGTAATTCTGAAGGCTTAAAGTTTAAATTGCAAGATCACAATCCCTTCAGAACCATTTCTTTTTTCTTCTTCTGACTTCTGGTACCGCCAGGCATTTTATGTGTCAGCTTGGCTCCTATATCTTCCTTCCTCTTCTCATGGTTATCTTCCCTGTGTTTATGTCCAACTTTTCCTTTCTTTTCAATACAGAAATCCTACATGATTAAGGCTCAACCTACCCCAGTAGGATGTCCTCTTGATCGAATTATATCTGCAAAGACTCTTTGTTTCTAAAAAGATGATATTCAAACGTTCCAGAATTTAGGGTTTGATATATGCTTTTTAGAGCAACCCAATTCAGCTTATAACATTACCTGCATGCCAGACACTATTTTAGGTGCTTTGTATAGCACATGCACTATTTTATCAAAACTGCTTATCAGTTCTATTAATGAGTGCTCTTTTTTGTTTGAGACCCAGAAACTTTTCCAAGTCCACTCATCTAGTTATCGGCTCGAATGTATTATTGTGACCCCTAAGTAAGATGAACTTTCCTATACTGTATATTAAGTAAAATACAATAAAAATAAAATTTGCATATTTTTTTCCAAATGAATTCTGATGGTCCTGTTCTGCAATCCAATATCTTTATTTTTTTTTTATTTATGTCAGTATGTGTGTATCTGTGTCTGTGTGTGTCTGTGTGTGTCTGTGTCAGTCCTGATGCTTGAACTTAGGGCCACTGTCACTGAGAATTTTTCTCAAGATTGACATTCTACTACTAGAGCCACAACTCCAATTCTGCCTTTTTCCCTCTTTGGTGGAGGTTAAATGGAGATAAGAGTCTCACAGACTTGTCTTGCCTCAGCTGGCTTCAAACCTCAGTGCTTAGGTCTCAGCCTCCTGCGTAGCAAGGACGACAGGCGTGAGCCAGCAGTGGGGTTTGTGTCTTTTTTGTAGCTACTTCTCTGTCTCACCATTGTAGATCATTGTTACGTTGATGAAATAGGTAGAGTGCCTTGGAAACTCTTGAGTGTCTGTCATTATGAAAAAAATAAGTAAGAAGCAGGAAACAGACCAGACAGTAGAGCATGAATTTGGAATGTCTCTTACATATCAAATGCAAAGCAGCAAATACAAAACTTTCAATGTATTTTTAAGTTGTCATGAACAAAGAGAAACACTTTTATCCTTGGTATTTTTATTCTTTTTTTTTTTGTCATGGGTAAATCCTTTTATTTTTATCTTCTTTGGATATTCATTTATGGCATTCTCTCCTAGTACTACAAAAATACAACCCAAATTTTACATTAGTCTTCATGGTTAGAACTGGGCTCTTTTCAATGGGTTTGACAGTATAGCCAGTGACATTTTGTTTTTGAGGCAGGGTCTTGCTATGTAGTCCAGACTGCCCTTGACCCTCATGGTCCTCCTACCTCTGCCCCCCAGGGCTAGGATTACAGCTATATGCTATCATATTCATCCCTAATACCACATTGTAACATACATGCTCAGGTTCATTTGGCTAGTTATCGTATATTGATTTGAACAGCAATAGAAATGAGTTCCTTTCATAAGCAAAGGCCTAAACTACAGGACCACCAGTGAGAATGAGGATTACAATGGGGAACATTCCACTTTAGGCATGGTTAAAACTACGCCACAACTGATTTCACAAAATGATAAGCATATTTCAATGCTTAACATAACAACCCCCCCATTTCCTGTTTCTTGATGACTCGGTATAAGCTTGTGGGGAGCTCATGAATAAAATTCCCTACCACTTTTTTTGTTTTTTTGCCAGCCTAGAAATTTGTCAGCCCTAAGCCAGAAGAAGAGAAGTATGCACTTAAATCTTAATCTGAAACATTATTCTGCTGTTTCTCATAGGCTTCTCAGAAAAGGAAGTCCACCAGTAGAAACCTCCTCCAGTAGAGGACAGGCGATGGAAGGCTTGTTGCAAGGCCTCCTGTAGGATTGCAGCTGTGGCTTGTTTCTGCCAGGACTGTGCATCTTCTACTGTATTACCTATGTTTGACTCCCCTTCAGCAGAGAAGGCCACTGGAACTGAGATCCTGATTGGTCAGAAGAGCCCCGTTACAGTCCAATCAGATACAATTTCCTGTTCCATTAATATGAAGCTTGGCGCCTCTCCTTGAAGCTCTCTCCAGCCTGTCACTCTTGGATTTGTAAAGTTCTCAGTCTCTACAATCAGCTACAGCCAGGTTCTGATTGTACTTGGTATGAACTTGAGAGAACCTCTGTTTTTACAACTGAAAAAGGACAAAACGATCTTATACGAGTCTGATATAAAGCAAAGTACATATCAAATGTTTGACACTCTTTGCTTATGACTGTAAGCTCCCTTCTACTTACTGCTATGATGAAGAGTTTTCTTTTCCTTTTTTGTCGGTCATGAGGCCTAAACTCTGGGCCTGGACACTGTCCCTCAGCTCTTCAGCTCAGGGCTAGCACCCTACCATTTGAGCCACAGCGCCACTCCCAGCCTTTTCTGGTTATGTGGTACTGAGGAATCGAACTCAGGGGTTCATGCATGCAGCAAACACTCTACCACTGAGCCACCTTCCCAGCCCTGGTGATGAAGAGTTTTCTTTAGGACAATATTTCCTCACAAGTGCTTGGTGGTGCAAGCTAACTAGAAGCTAAGCAGGAAGAATTTTCTAGAAAAAATAATCATGAGAACTGTGGAAGATGGGTTGTCAGATTCAGTTCTTGGCATAGGACTTTTCATTTGAGGCTGCAAGTGGCAACATTCAACTTAGGAGCTGTCTCCAACATCAGGTTATAAGTCATGCTGGTAAAGGGAACAAAAATAGAATTAACACCCCAAAAATAGTGGTTATTAAGCATTTAGCTCTTCACAACAGAAATTAGAGAAAGTAGTTATTCTTGAAGAAGTTTAGATACAATGTGCTTAAGACAAGATTAGACCAAATACTGAAAAGGTAATGATCATGCTTTAGCCAAGGACTTTGTTTCAAGAGGATAGAACAGGTTAGAAGGAGCAAGGCAGGGGAAGGCACCCACAGGGTACGGGAGACAAAGTTTGAAGGAGCACCCCCAGTAGCAGAGGATGGAGAAGCCAGCCTGGTGACTGGCAGAGCAAGGGCAAAGCCATCTGCAGAAAAATCCAACCAGAATAGTAACATTGCTGGAGCTGAGAGTGAATGAAAGAGAATCAAAGCATACAAATCAAAAGGTGTGTTCTGACTCAGACAGAAGGCCCTGATAACGAAGGTGTGTGGACATATTCGAAAAATAAAATGGATCATAAAGGTAATAATCATTAATACTTTAAAAATTGCCATGCCAGTGACTCACACCTGTAATCCTAGCTACTCAGGGCTGACATGTGAGGATCAGAGTTCAAAGGCAGCCCAGGAAGGAAACTCTTTGAGACTCATCTCCAATCAACTACCAAAAAGCCAGAAATAGAGCTGTGGCTCAAAATGCTAGAGCACTAGCTTTGAGCACAAAAGCTCAGAGACAGTGCCCAGGCCCTGAGTTCAAGCCCCAGTACTGGCAAAATAAATAAGCAAAATAAATAAACAAATAAACAAGTAAAATGAATTGCTATGTCAACTCAGCTAAAAATAAAATTAACCTACAAAGGAACAATACCAGATAACAATCCATCCTGTACAACCCAAAATATGAGAAGCTAATGGATTATCATTTGTGAATTGTTTGGGCATTGCATTTTTCCTCTTTTAATTTATTTTCCAGTCATCTCTTTCGTGTCAATGTTCAAATAACATATTGATTGAAGTACATTAAGTTTTATGAAACTGGCTTTAAAATGTGTTAGCAATTTGTAAAGCAATTACAAATACCTTATTCCTGAGTGATATATTTATAGTTTTAATGACACCTTAAAGTGAGCCAGGTGCTGATGGATCACATCTGTCATCCTAGCTACTCAGGAGGCTGAGGACTGAGGTTTGAAGCCAGCTATAGCAGGAAAGTCTGTGAGACTCTTATCTCCAATTAAGCACCAAAACCACTGGAAAGGGCAGCTGAGGCTGCAGTGGTAGAGTGCTAGTCTTGAGTAAAATAGCTCAGGGACGGTGCCTAGGCGCTGAGTTCAAGCCCCAGGACTGGCACCAAAAACATTAAAACATCAATATTCATGTTAATACATAAATATTAAATAAAATTGAGAGATGGAAATTATCTCTGTGATCACTTAATTACACCTTACTGCTTCAGAAATGTGTATTCTATCCGACTAAAGCTTGACACATCATTTTCTTCCTTTTCTAAAACATTTGTTACTAATGATATTAAACTGCAGTATCACGTGCCTACAGCAGATGCCGCCACTGAGCACAGCCTATGGGAATGTGAAAAAATCTTCAAGGCCGGCAAAATTTACCAGTAGATTTCGGTGTCATAAATGTAGAAAATACATAGGTTGGTTTTATTTAAAATAAGGATGGCATCCATTAGGGATCTAAATTTTGTAGAGCAAGACTGTTTTTTAAAAAAAGTTGTGAATTAGTGAAATCAATAGGCCTATCAATGCACTTAAGGGAAAGACATTAATTATTATAACTTCCTATTATAATAGATTATGCCTCTCAAAAATTTAAAACAAGAAGATATCCTTGAAATGAGGCAGTGGTGGCTTACATTTGTAATTCTAACTTTTCAGGAGGCTGAGATCCAGGGGGTTGCTGTTTGAAACCAGCAGGGACAAAAACTTCCACAAGACGCCATCTCCAAAATAAACAGCCAAAAGCAGGGCTGGAGGTGTGGCTCAACTGGCAGAATGCTGGTAAGCAAGCTGCCTCCAGATTGAGATCAAACCCCAGTACTGAAAAAAGACCTACTCTATGTCCCAAACATATTAAAATATTTTTTCTTTTAGATTTAAAGATAAATAATAATCCTGGTGAAGAGTTATTTTGGGAAACACATGGGATTGAAATTGGAAAGATTCGTGTTTGACATTAACTCTTCCTTGTAGGATAGGAACACTTTCAGGAACTTTACTCAAACACTTTTTTAGATATATTAAATCTTTTTCTTTTCATTCTTTATGTGAAGTTCTGGGACTTGAACTCAGGGCCTTAGCCCTGTCCCTGAGCTTTCTCATTCAAGGCTTGTGTTCTACCACTTGAGCCACAGCTCTACCTCTGGCTTTTTGATGGTTAACTGAAGATAAGAGACTCACAGACTTTCTTGTGTGGGCTCTCTTTGGACTGTGGTTCTCAGATCTCAGCCTCCTGAGTAGCCAGGGTTACAGGTGGAAGCCACCAGTGCTGAATGATATTTTTAAAATTAAGTAGTTATATAAAGGGGTCTTAATACAACATGTCAATTTATGAGTATAATGCATCTTAATCGAAGACACCCCTAGCTCAAAATTTTTAAAGCCACAAAAATCCATGAGCCTGAGATTTGGAAAGATTAATGCACTCAAGTCACTTGGCATATAGTAGATATTTAAAAATAGCAGGTATTAACAATAGATATATTTCAGCAAAGCCTCAGAAACTACATTGTCATTACAGCATAAGTATGGTATTATGCAACATTATTGATACTGCTGTAAGGTATCTCAGTTGTGAGAGGTTGAATTGGGAGTCTTTGTTGGAGAGCTGGCAACTGCAGGTGGGCTCCTATCCCAAAGACCTATAGCACAAAGCTTATAAAGGCAAAAACCACATGATTGGGGTAGAAGACCGAACTTAACAGCAGTGTTTTCCATACGCAAAGCAAACCATCTAGGGGAACAACCAAGAGTGAGCAGAGCAAACCCTCTGAGGGAAAAATCACAGGGAGCATTCTCTGGAGCAAAACTTTCCTGGGGCAAAAATATGGTGCATCTGCAATGCAAAGCATAGCCTATTTTACCTCTTTGCCTTTTCAGAACTGGATGGAAAGCCCACACCACCCATCAAGGTGCTAGGATGGCGGTAGGGACGAGGCAATGTTACTTAGACCCAGCATCCTTATTTCAATATCTCCCCAATCGATGGCATTCTTCCTCTGAGGACAACTCTCACATTAGTTGAGGTGCCTACCTCTAAGATGGCCTCCTCTAGTTTAGGGAATCACGTTCAGAGTGATCCTAATTTTTTTTCTTTTTTAATTTTTGTCTTTTTGAAAAAAAATATGATCTAAGTAGTTGTACACAGGAGTTTCCATTCAACATGTCAGTTTATGAGTGCAATGCATCTTGGTCAATGTCAACCTTTGCATTGTTCTCCATCTCTCCCCACCCTATCTATCTCCTCAAGTCACCTGGTTTCATTTGCATACATGTACATTGAATATGAGGACCTTATTCACCCACCTTCCTTCTCATTCATCCGTTCCCTTCCCCTGATCTCCCCTCCTTCCAACACACAAGTCTCAGCTTCCAGATACTCATTTTGCTAAACTGGTAAGCTGGTTGTTCAAAGGAGTTACACCATTGGATTCCTCCTCTGCATAGACCATACTTTGGTCAATTTGCTTGTGTCTATCTGCATATGACCATGAATATATTTTCATATACATTTACATCTTTGATCTAACTTCCACATATGAGAAAAAACATGTGTCTTTTGTCTCTGCCCACATGACAATGTCTCAGAGTGGCTTCAGAATTGCCAAGTGAGCATGGGAACTGAGGCAGAGAAGGTCTCTCAGCTAAGCCTTCTCTAGGGAGCCTGGCTGGTGAGAAGATGGGGAAAAGTGAGCTGTCAGGTGAGGACTCAGGGGTTTGCTAGACCGGCCGACCAAAACCACACTGTGAAAAATCAATCACAGACCACAATGGGATCTTGATATTTCAAATTCCATCTATTCCATCTGAAAGCCATCTCAGATGCCTTTAGACATGCTTCAAACATGAGCAATGATCACGGTGCCTAATGGGACATACAGAAGTATGCAAACAAACACTACATGCATGCCTCAGTGCCTTGGTTGCAGGGGGCTTTGTTTTCCTCTTTCTGAGATCTGCTAATTGCAAGATCTTGTTTACTTTTTGCTTGGTGTCTGGAAGCCTCCCTGGCTCCTTGGCCTACATTTTGGTGGTGGTCGTGGTGCTCTTCCTTGGCTAGTACTTAGGTTTGCCTAGAACAAGTGATACTTGGATATGGAGGCACTCTGTCTGGATGATGACCCCTGTCGCAATTCCTCTGAGTCAATGTTTCCCACACAAAACAGAATTGTGCACAAAATTCCTAAGATTGACCCCCCTCCCCTCAAAATTGGAAGGTTGCTCAATAATTTGAATAAGTAATGTGAACAATAAATATTTCATTGGACTAGAGTTCAAGTGAAAGTGGACAGGAAACACACTTGGATGATTGGCCACAATTCTTCCCCAAAAGACCAAACGCTAAGACTACTAAAATCTTGGGAATGAATTGGCATCAGACCTTGAAAACTTCTGGCAATGACTAAGGATAGGAGAGAACCTATTATGCGTGCCAAACATATGGCAAGAAGGCTGGTTGAGGAAAAAAAATACATTGAAGACTCAATGAAGTGCTAGGGTTGGTAATCGATATTTTGAAAAGTCCGCTGCCTTGCTTTGAAGAACTGAACAAATTGCTTCAGGAATCTCTTCAAAGTCACACAAATCATAAGGTAGACTCTACTGTTTGTGTCATTTCCAGCCCCCAAACCCCTCATCCTCCAATTCTTGCTCCAGGTTCAATCTGCTTGTGCTGAAGCATTTTCAACAGATAAGTTAATGTCAAAGGACACTCAAATCTGTACATGATTCCTGAAGTAATGGCCACCAAGATTTAATAGGATCTTCTTCTTGTGCTCACTTTCCATGGACACTCTTTCTGAAGACCAAATGGTAGGGAATATATTGTAGGAATGGAGCAATTCTCCCTGTTTGGACAAACCAAAATACTCATGAAACAGGAAGGACAATAAAAGTGCTGAGTTCCAGGTACGTGCTTAAAAGAACAATAGTTTGATTGACAAAAGGAGAGGCTAGAGTGAATCTTTCCTGAGCCAATCATATGGGTTTTGTGATTATCTAGTCCCGCCCTATGGGCATAACAGACAATGGCACCAACAGAATACTGACCTCCTGGGAGGGAGGAGGGCTAATTGAGATCCCTTTGTGCATACACTCTCCATTGTTTTTAGCTGTTTTGCATTTATATGGGCACATTCAAGACACAGCAGGTGAGTATAGCATACTAGAAGGAGAACAGATTTTTTCCCCCCCAAGTAAGACTGGAGTCCTCGGAAAGGGTCCTACAGAGACCATGCCACATTGATCTCCACAAAGTCTTTATGCAACCATCTGGCTTCTTTTCTTGGGATCTCCTTAACTAAAGCGTCAGGGCCTTCTCTCTCATACACCAGTCCATGTGGGAACAACAAAGGAAGTCGATTGTACTGGTTCTCTGTATGAGCCCCCATGCCAGGCTTGTTAGCAGAGTCTCCTCCTTCACCCAGCCTGCCTGCCTTCCCTTTCCCAGTGAGGAGTCCTCATTTAAGTCTCTTTTAATGAGAGGAGCTGAGAGCCAACTCAATGATCCCAACCTTCCTCTTAAAGGAACTTAAAGGGTGAGCTCCACCCTCTGACCATAGCGATGCCCTACAGGATTCCTAATAAGACTCTTGTGTGTGTGTGTGTGTGTGTGTTGTGGTAGTTATTCAGTGCCTACATTTTTTTTTCCAGAACCAATCCTATTTTGTTTTGTTTTGTTTTTAGAACAGCACTGTTAGGTGGAACTTCCTCTATTTGAGAAAGGTCTTGTCACCTACTGCTGGCCCAAATTAGCTTGCCAATGGAGTTCCGTATCTGAATAGCCAAGGCTGAATACACTAAGCCACTGGAAGGAGTAAGGTTGACTAATGAAGAGCTTGAGCCTTCACAGACAAATACTGGAAATCCCTCCACTCAGATGAACGTAGTCCATTGAACTCTTGAACTGTTCATCATTTCATGGGGTGTTTGTTTATATGGAGGAGTTACATTTGGTAGTCTTTTTTTGTTTTTAAAGGAAGCCCTGAGTCCAGGTCTTATTTCTGTGTCAAGTGAACTTGAGGGTGGCTAAGGAAGCCACTTAATCTAGAGGTGCTTAAATAATTGCTTAAATAATGGGTGGAGGAGGGGCAGCTTGCTGAAGCTTTTGATTTCAGGAAAGGTCCGCATGGGTTCCCTGCCTTGCCAGAGCACATCACCAGGAAGTCTATTCTTTCTCATCTATCATTTTCTGTCCTTGATTCCACTCTTCAAAGGCAGAACAATCTCGTTCCCAGGTGTCTGTAGCACACATCCCACTCTGATTCATCATGGGGCACACTTGGGTGTCCAATTTACCTTTAGGGGATCCTGCTAGTCTTGCATAGAAATGTTAAACTATTTCTTGTTGTCCAACACCCTCCATGTATGTGTGGCTTTACCCCATAAGTCTGGTACAGCTAGATTAGGATCAGCTTTCTCCCATGGAGGCAAGTGGTTTTGAAGCATTGGTGTATCTTTTCTATCATGTTGCCTATGAAACCTTTGGTAAACAATCTGGGCAAAAATTGTTAGTGTCTCTTAGCAAGAGAGTAACACATGCATGAATACAATAGCTTTACCATAATGCTTTGTGTGTCTAAAAACTGTGGTTTTTAGCTAAGCTCATGCCACCAGTACCATGGTTCAAAGCCAGCCTGAGCAGGAAAATGCATGAGTAGAGTTGTGGGTTAAGTGGTAGATAGCTAGCATTGAGAACAAAAGTTCAGAGATAGTGCTCAGGCCCTGAATTCAAGCCCCAAAACACACACACACACACACACACACACACACACACACACACACACACTCTGTGATTTTCAGCATTTAAACAGTGATGTCCTTGTTGTAGGAAAGGATATAACTCATACTGCAAACACTGTTTCTTAACTGTGTAGCTGCTAGTCTAGCAGCATCAACTTTAGGTAAGAAGTTTTGCAGTAGTACAAATTCTCAGGCTATACCCTTAAATTTGGATCATCATAAACTACCTATCAGGGTAAGCTCTACCCATCTGTGGTACCAATTGCTGCCAGGACTCTGCAGAAAGATGTTCCTTTTCCATATCCCTGATGCATGCAGTCAGTCTAAAAACCCATGGCCAGAAAATATATGTTCCATTATTTTCCTGAAATAATATGACATTTATTTCCTTTGGTTGTTCTGCTTTCTCTTGGCTTATTTTTGAAATACATTAAAATATTTAAGCCACGTGTGTGTGTGTGTGTGTGTGTGTGTGTGCGCGCGCGCGTGCGTGTATGTGTGCTGGGCCTGAGCCTTGAACTAGGGGTCTAGGTGCTGTCCCTTAGCTTTTTTGATCAATACTTGTTCTCTATCACTTGGGCCACAGCTCCACTTCTGGTTTCCTTGGTGTTTTTTTGGAGATCTGAGTCTCATGCACTTTCTTGCTAAGGCTGGCTTTGAACCAGGATCTTTAGATCTTAGCCTCTTGAGTAGCTATGGTCACAGGCATGAGCCACCAGTGCCTGGTCTATCCAAGCCACTTTTGATGTTTCAAGGGTAGCTGTGTGTCCATTACTAGCTGTACGTATACGTAGGGTTGAGGGGATCAAATTAGTTGAATCCTTAAGATTCTGGATCCAAACAGTAGGAAGAGACTCGGGCTAGTTGGCAGAAGGCCTCATGTGATAGAGAAGTTACTAGAACTGACTATTCAGACATCTTCCTCTATAGCCACTGTCTGTCTCTCTTACCACCCAGGATCAGAGTTACTCTCCTTAATTTCCCCTTGAATGTTCTTCTTCAACACAACATATAAATGATGAGCTCTTAAGTCTAAACACCAACTCTACTATATAACAAGATGTTCTCAGGGAACAAGGAACACGGCCATAATAAAACACCCCTGAGTGGCTGGCTTACACAATGGACCTGAGTATTCCCATCATTCTGGAGCCTGGTATCTGATGATTGAGGAATTGGTGAGGTTGGATTTCTTCAGGGGATGCTTTCCTGGGCTTTGGGATGGCTGTTATCCTTGTCACGTTGTCACAGGATCTTTCCCTGGTGTGAGCACATGTCTAATGTCCCCCAGGGTGTCCACATGTCCTCTCCTAGGGGAACAGTGCATTGGATTCAGTAATGCCCCGTGATTGCCTTTAGCTGAACCACTTCTTGTCTGGGATTGCAGATTCTTCTTGGGAATCACCAGGCTTACCACAGCCCTGGTAATAGGTCTGCCAACCGTAAGCCCAGTTACAACCCGGAAGCAGACACAGAAACCGGATTCCTCTGCAATGCTGGGGGCAGCTCTCCCAGCCCAGGAGTCTGGCAGAAGGTATGCATCTGTAAGGCACAAGTTGTGCTTCTCCCTTTCAATGTGCTGATGTGAACTCAAGGCCACAGGGTTCACAGGAGTCATGCAAACACAATGCCAGCAAAGGAAATCACTGCAGCCTCAACAACTGACTTACCCAAATAGAAACCCACAGATTGCCTAGAAAATAATTTAGATTAATGTGTAGAGATGGCTCAGTAAGCTAAACAAGAACACAGAGAGACAACTAAATTATGTCAGAAAACAATGCCTCAACAAAATAAAAACAAACTACAAATGATACAATAAACATAATGAAACAAAGCAAAAATTTTGGAAGACTGCAATGAATGAAGTGAACAATGCAATAGAGAACTCCAATAGAAAACTTGACCAAAGAAACTTGTAATAATATACAATATATTTATGTAATAACTATTTATATACAATATATTAATATGTAAATACATAATACAATATTATTTATATATCTATATATTATATTATGTCTATAATATATTATATAGTATATACCACTTAAAATATACCACATATATATAGCCTGTATATAATATATATACACGATTTATATTGTATTTACATTATATAATATTTTATATTTTATATGTCAATATACTATATACACACATATATTTCATATATATGTACATATATGTATATATGTGTGTATGTTATTATCTGTATATATATATATATATTAGATATTTTTGATAGATAAGAGAGAAAAAGATGCAGATACTGGAAAAAATAATGGCTGAAGTTTCCCCACATCTATAAATATGAATATCTAGATATATAGAGTTTAAAAATCCCAAAGTAGGCTCAACACGATGACTGTACTCAGACAGAGTATATTTGACCTATGAAAGGTAAATAATAAAAGAATTCTGAAAGCAGTGAGGGAAAAGCAACTAATCACAGAGTCCTCCATAAGTTTATCTGTGAGCTTTCAACAGAAATTTTGCAGGCCAGCAGATAGTAGATTAATATACTCAAATTTCTGAAAGATTAAAAAGCACCAATCAGGGATATTGAATTTGTTAAAACTAAAATGGAGAGGTAAGGGCTTTCTCAGAGAAATAAAAGCTGAGATAGGTTGTCACTAGACTTGTCTTTCTAGAAATGATAAACTAAGCTAAAAGGGTACTTGTCAATAACATAACAACTAGAAAAATACACATTGGTAAAGGTTAGTTTGTAATCAAATTCAGAATCTTCCCATTATGGCCTACAAGTAACTTTTATCTCTAGTACAAATGTTGAATGACAAAGGTATTAAAGAAAAAATAAAAAGCATGTATATATATATATATACATATAATTTGATGGTACACAATATAGGAAGGTATAAATTGTGGTATCAATAACATAGAATGTGAGGAGGGTATATAATCAAAGAGTTTAGTGTGTGATTATAGCTAAATTGTTACAAAGTTACAATACATTATTGTAACTAGAAGATGTCTTATCTGACTATATGGTGATGATAATAGAAAAGAAACTAAAAAACATAAAAAGCCTTGGGTTCAAGTTCCAGTATCAGCACAAGAAAAAAGAAAGAAAGAAGTAAGATACAAGAGATCATCAAATTGCAGTGGAAGACAGTCTGAGAAGAAAGAAATAATAGGACTACAAAACTATCAGTAAGCAACTAGTGAAATGCTATTGCTATCAACTGTTACTTTCAAAGCAAATTGAGCCAGGCATCTATGGCTCATACTTGTCATCCTAGCTTCTCAGGAGGCTGAGATCTGAGGATCATGGTTCAAAGCCAGCCTGAGCAGAAGAATCTGGGAGACTCTTTTCTCCAGTTAATCAGCAAAGAGCTAGAAGTGGAGCTGTGGCTCAAGCAGTAGAGCACCAGCCTTGAGCAAAACAGCTCATAGACAGGTTCCAGTTCCAAGCTCTATAACTAGTATGCACACACACATACACACACACACACACACACACACACACACAGAACACGGGCGCACACAGTATATATGCACAGTATACACACACAGTATACACATTATCTAAAAAATTCTTGAAAACCAGGTATGGTGTGATACACCTGTAATCCCCTCAGTTGAGAGACTGTTCATTTATCTGTCTATGGGGGAGACACAGAAATGGAGGGACAAAGGGTGAACAAATGCACAGTGGTCCTCACTGGACACCATGTGGAAAATGAATGATACAACTTGTGGGTGGGGACAGGAGGAAAAAACTGGGAGTGAGCGAGGGAAGGGGTGACACTATTCAAAAAGAAATATACTCTTGACCTGACTTATGCTAACTGTAATCCCTCTGTACAACACCTTTCTAATAACAATAAAAGAAATTTAAAAAGAGTTCGAACATCATTCAAAGGTCCACAGTCCAAGTCTGTTAGGAGCCTCAAGACTCAAGGAGACTCAAGATTCAATGCCTTGAATCCCTGTTCAACAACACCAACAAGGTCACACACTTCAAGATCAATGTTACAGAGTAAGTTTACCCATGTGGAATGGGAAGAACAGGAGAATACAAGAAGGAAACTGACCCTAGTCCTAAACCCAGCAGGGACGACACTGGATTGAGCAGTTCGCCTGCGCAGTGCACTTGCATTCAGGCTCTGGCAGGTGTAGGCCCAGCCCTCTCCATGTGCAGCTCCCGTGACCTCTGTCCAGATTCCCAGCATTCTTCACCCTTCCTGGGAGCTGCCAGCATGAATCCTGTCCCACATCGCCTTGCCTGGCCAGGTCCCTTTGAAATCTTGGTGGAAGCCTCCATCACCTACAATTCCCATTTTGCATCATTTGCGAAACCATCATTGATTAGAGCAGGCAGCCAAGGCCTGTTGGCTGCTCAAGCTGTTGTCCAGACCCCTTGGTTCCAGGCCTCTATTAGCAGCTGAGGGTCACAGCAGCAGAACTCCCTAAAATCCTTTCCTACTGCGTGCAGGGTACCCTAGAGTGCAGGGCCAAGTCTTTCTAGTAACTTAAAGTCTGTACCCTTGATGCTGTGATAAGTATGACTTGCCTGCTTGTGAGAGGCTCTGCAAGTCTCTCTCCTGTTGTCTTGGTACAAGATTTGAGACCATGATTTCCCCTGGCAGCCATGCCACCCTTGTCTGCAACTTTAAATGCAGTCCTTGTTGAGCTCAAAGTACACATTGTGCAAATCTTCCACTCTGTGTGTTAGCTTCTAATTCTGATGGTGAACTTGGTTAAAAATAGCCAGAAAGAACCATGCTATAAACTGAATGCCATACTGCCTTTAATTTTCCTCTACCAAGTTAAATTCCACTCTACTCAAAGTCTCAAGATGTGAACTAAATCTACACAAAACCTTTTCCCGAGTGTAAAATGAAGTTCATTTCATCCCATTCCCAGTAGTCTTCATTTTCACTTGATCCTTGGAGTACCTTTACTGTCTCCATTTCAGTCAGAACTCTGGTGTTCTGAGCAACAAAATGGCATGATTGCCAGGTACTGGTGACTCATGCCTCTAATCCTAGCTACTCAGGAGGCTGAGAGCTGAGGATTGTGGTTCAAAGCCAGTCCCGAAAGGAAGGCCTGTGAGACTGTTATCTTTTATTAACCACCCCCAAAACTAGAAGTGGAGCTGTGGCTCAAAGTGGTAGAGTGCAAGTTTGGAGCAAAAAAAGCTCAGGGATAGCTCCCAGACCTTGAGTTCAAGCCCCTCAAAAAAGGGCATGAATTACTATGTACCTTCAAAATGGTAAGACTGCATGTCAATAGTCCCAATTTTCTTTTCTTTTCTTTTCTTTTTTCTTTTTTTTTGGGGGGGGGTCCGATTGTGGGGCCTGAACTCTGGGCCTGGGCGCTGTCCCTCAGTTCTTCAGCTCAAGGCTCTACCACTTGAGCCAAAGCGCCACTTCTGGCTTTTTTCTTTTTGCTTATGTGGTGCTGAGGAATCGAACCCAGGGCCTCAGGCATGCAAGGCAAGGGCTCTACCACTGAGCCACTTTCTCAGCCCCAATAGTCCCAATTTTCTAATCAAAAGACATAGAATGGCAAGATGGCTTAAAAATAAAAACCTCACCTTTTTAATTCTACAAGAAAAAGCAGTTCTTTAGGATGAAATGGTGATAAAGATGCACCCAGCAAAACAGATCCTCCAATCTAGGTCAGAGCAGCTATACTCCTTTCTGATAAATTAGATTTAAAAAAAAAAATCAGTCAGAAGCTGTAAAGATCACTTCACACACATAAAGAAGTGCAGGTCTAGTGTGGTATGGGAGTAGTAAACACCAACAGTATTTAAGTGGGAAACAAGGTATTTGGTCAGACTCTGTCCATCCCAGAGAAAGGACAAGCAGGGTTAACATTTGAAGTTCACATAGAAGAACCAGGGACTGTATTTACGAATTCCTGTTTTATGACTGCATTTTGTTAACCCAAAGGTACAAGGTTCAAGGAATTCATGGTAAGATTTCAGCTGATACATCTAGAAACAATGGAGACCCCCACAATTGTCCCATGTATGCAGAAGTCTAGATTCCACTTTACCTTGGTTTGACCTTGTAGGAAGGCTGGTTCTGGATTTGCCTGTATTCATCCAGCAATAAAAGACACCCAGAGGGGTGCATTAGTGTCTCATGCCTGTAATCCTACTAATCAGGAGGCTGAGATCTGAGGATTGCAGTTCAATGCCAACCTGGGAAGAAACATTCATGAGACTACATCTAATTAATTACAAAAAAAGCCAGAAGTGGAGCTGTGACTCAAGTAGGAGAGTGCTAGTCTTGAGCAAAAGAAACTCAGGGACAGCGCTCAGGCCCTGAGTTCAAACCCCAGGAACAGCACAAAAGAAAACAATAAAAGACACCCAGAAACACCCCACGTCAACCTAAACATGCTTGCATCTGGAGACCTGGTATGGATATTTGAAAACATTTCCTCAGAGCTGAAACATTTGCATTTTCCACCAAAATGAAAGTAAATAATGATCCTCTCATCTATTTCTGTCTTTTGAAATAAATAATTCTTGGTCTCCTCCCCAGCGTCAGTTGTGGGGTTAGATTTTAAGTTTGTATAAAGCATAACAGCAATGACAGGAGCACGTCAGACTGACTTTAATCCAAGTGTTCACCTGTTTACACTGTGGGTTTTATTTAAAAGATAAAATTTCAGTTTGGAATCCAAGGTTTGTTTCTATGTATGTCCACTAGATGGCACTATTGTTTTAAAGGAGCAACAGTGATGGGTCAACTTCCCCACTGAAAGTTACATCATAAAAAAGTTCTATCATGAAAAATTCAGATGATTCTTTTTCTTTTCTTTTTCTCTTATTTATAAATGACATTCATATTTAGGTTGCATGCCATTTAACAAGCTACATTCGTTACAACCCTATTAAAACTTTATTTAAAGTATCTCAATTGTGAGTTCTTGTCAATGTGCTGTTCTTATCCGTTCCTGGCTTAGTTACAACACACGAAAATATCAAAAAGAAAAATCTGAGTCAAAATATCTCAGTCAAAAAAAATGTAAGCCTTAAAAACAGGAATCCTAGGAACTTGCTTAATGAGTCAGAAGTAAAAAAAATTCATAGAAGTTTAAGTACAAGCCCTAAACATAAAGTGCCTAACCAAAAGATAATAAAAGCCTCAAGTGTGGAAAAATTCACAGGAAGATTAAAGGTGAGTGTCTCCTGAGCCTGTCTGTCTAGTACTTGAAGAACAATGTCGTTGTGTGTTCATGCATTCCTTCCCATTACACATAACCAATTCCAAGTGTGTATTTTACTATTACCTAATGCAAATGGCATAGGAAAATTGCAAATTACATTCCATTCTTATTTGCAGCTGCTGTCATGAATATAAAAATCCTTTTATTAGCTGAAAGTTTGTCATGATTTATCAATAGTTTAGAATATGTAAGGCAGCTTGTTGGGCAATTATTATAATATTTATGACTAGTATTTCGAAAGTATTTGCTCAGCCTCTTATGGTATTCTGTGCTTTATAAATACATCTTACTTGGGGATTAATTCTTAACATTATCTTTAGGAAATACAAGTCTGTGGGAGCACACTTATAGCGTAATATAATAGTATCATTAATTATAGGTTTTGAACCTTCAACTTAATGATAAGTTTCTTCTCATGAATGCTTTCACCACCCAAAAGGTAAAAAATTAGCCAGTCAGTCCCTATGCAAATTTTTGGAAAAATTAATTAGAAATATCCAACACTTTGTTTTCCAGAAAGTTAGTGCAAATCAATTTGACCTCATTGAAAATATCATATGGGCAGGGTGCTGGTGGCTCACGCCTGTAATCCTAGCTAATCAGGAGGCTGAAATCTGAGGATCACAGTTTGAAGCTATCAAGGGCAGGAAAGTCTAGGAGATTCTTTTTTTGTGTGATATATATATATATATATATATATATATATATATATATATATATATATAGAGAGAGAGAGAGAGAGAGAGAGAGAGAGAGAGAGAGAGAGAGAGAGAGAGAGAGAAGATACTGTACTGAGGGGTTACAGTTACATGAGCAAGGTAATGAGTCCATAAAGGTGGAAGATTCTTATCTGCAATGAACTTCCTAAAAGTTGAAAGTAAAGCTACGGCTTAAGTGGTAGAACGTTACCCTTGAGCAAAACAAAGCTCAGAGACAGCACCCAGGCCCCAAGCCAGCACACCCACAAAACAGAAAATATCATTTCATTTACTTGTCAGCGGAGGGAAAAGTTTTAAATTAAATTGAAATAGCTACCAATACCTTTTTAAAAGTTATTTTCCATGCCCTCATAGGTTTTGCAAGTCCATGATCTTTCTTACATATTTACTCAGATAAGCTGACATTCTCAAAAAACGAACAGAGCAGTTTGATATATTTCCTTTCCGTCGTTTTTTCCAAAATGAAATTTCAAACAGCAGGGTTGGATTTAATATTCTATGTACAAATACAAAGTCCTCCGTGCTCTGTAAATGTTACTTATAAAAGCTTTGTACTTTGAGAAGCCTAGAATTCATTTTGGAGCTAGCCAGCTCCATCTATTAAGGAACTGCGAGGCTGGTGGTGAGATATTAAGTCAGAATTCACTGTTGAGGTGAAGGCGTAAACAGAGGTCAGCCTGCTGAGGTTATCTCAGCAGAAGAATGACTGCGGATGCCTTCATTTGTTCACCCCACACCACCACTTTCTTCATTCATTAATGCCTCACAGAGATTTATGATTGCCTTTGAAGCATTCAAAATTTTATACACCTCTGATTTTAGTATGCTTTCATGTCTTAATTTGAATCCTTGGGTTTTATTTCTTAAATATTAAAAATCTGCTCATCACTTTCCACTGTGTGTTGAAAACAAAGGCAAACTCCTTGGTGTGATGTGTGTATCTTTCCTCTCCCACCCCCCTTCTTTTAGGGGGTGCCAATCCTGGGGCTCGAATTCAGGGCCTTTACACTGTTCTTGAACATTTATGTTCAAGGCTAGTGCTCCACAGCACCATTTCCAGCTTCTTGGTAGTTAATTGGAGATAGGAGTCTCATGGACTTTCCTGCCAGGGTTGGTGATCCTCAGACCTCAGCCTCCTGAATAGATAGGATCATAGGCATGAGCCACCTATTATTCTATACACCTTGTATTTCCTTCCAATCTTACCCACTCTCCTTTCCCATCCTCCACTTTAGTAATGCTTTCCCTCTGCTTGAGACTATTCTCTCACAATGACCTATATCTCCTAGTTCCTCAAGACAAATCTCAGATTCACCTCCTTGGTGAGGGTCTACTCCTTTCCCAATTAGAAACATTTGCAATCTCCAAGGTACTGCTTGAGGCTTTTGACTTGTCTTTATTCAGTCTTTGACTAGAAAACTGAAACTGAATTATGATTATGATTACTATTATTATTATTATTTTGTTGGTCATGGGGCTTGAACTCTGGGCCTGAGCACTGTCCTGCAGCTCTTCAGCTCAAGGCTAGTGCTCTACCACTTGAGCTACAGCGCCACTTCCAGTTTTCTGGTGATAGACTTTCCTGCCTGGGCTGGCTTTGAATCTCAATCCTCAGATCTCAGCCTTCTGAGTAGTTAGGATTACTGGCTGAAAACTGAATTATTGACATACATTTCCCCTCTTCCATCCAAACTGAAAGACAGTGAAGATCTGTCCATATTTATCTTGCCATTTGAAAGTCTTACCACACTATCTCAGGCATCTCTTTCCATTAACTCCTCTCTTAGATGTATTGGCTTTCTCCATTAAGATATAAACATGTTCCAGTCTCTCCTAAAACCTTTGTGACTGGATCCTCTTCCAATTTGTGCCCTATCTCGCTTTTTCCCTTAACAACCGGAACTCTTGAAAGGGTTTCCTGCGCAGAAGTTTCACTTACTTCTCCATTCCACAGAATCTGCCTTCCATGCTCATCACCCAAGCTAAGCTATCCCACAAGGCCCCCTGGGAACGTTCTGCTTGGTAAGCCCAGTGCTCATCTCTTTGACATTTCCTTGTTTGGTTTCTCCCCAGGGCCTCATAGTGCTGATCATTCTTTCTCTTTTACAGCACTGTCTGCCCTTTCATTTCTGTGATTCTTTGTGATCCTGGAGGTCCTGCTCCCAGCACCCTCTTCCCTCCATAATCTCCTCACTCTACTTTCTATGAGTGGTGATCTAAACCTCAGAAACAGTATTAGGCTAGTGGCTTCTTTGTGCCTATATGCCAGTCCTGGGCTCGAACTCAGGGCCTGAGTGCTATCCCTGAGCTTTTTTTGCTCAAGGCTCTCACTCTACCATTTGAGATACAGCTCTACTTCTGACTTTTTGTTTTGTTTTGTTTTGTTGGTGGTTAATTGGAGATGAGTCTCACAGACTTTTCCGCCTAGGTTGTCTTTAACCCTGGATCCTGAGATCTCAGACCCCTGAGTAGCTAGGGTTCCAGGCATGAGCCACTTTTTTTTAACCTTCATTTTATTATATTCATTCTCCTTTTTCTTCCAAGCTTTATACTTATGTACAGCCAAAGCACAGTACATCTTGAAAAAACTAAAATATCACATTTCCTCTCTCTCCACCCAAACCTTTGTGCCTCAGTATTTTGAAAGCTTGTACTTCCTATTCATCAAGTTTCCCAAAGAAACAAGAATGTCTTCCCTGAATTATACCTCCTCGATCATTCACAAAGCTCTGCTCCATCTCTTTTCCATCACCCTGGCTAAAGCCACCATGTTTTTACCATGAACTTCTCACTTGTCTTCTGCATCCAGTCTTGGTTTCTGTGACTCCATTTTCTATGCTGCAAAAATAAACTTGACTCTCGTCATTATATCTACTCAGGAGGCTAAGATCTGAGGATCATGGTTTGTAGGCAGCCTAGGTAGGAAAGTCCATGAAGTTCTCATCTCTAACCACCAAATATACTAGACATGGAGCTGTGGCTCAAGTGGTAGGGAATGAGTCTTGAATAAAAAAGTTCAGAAGTAGTACCCAGGTCCTGAGGTCAAGCCCCACAACTAGTATAAAACAAACAAACAGACTTGACAAATAAAAATCTGCTTATTCTCACTTAAACACAGCAGTTACTCTAATGACTTGCAGGACAAAGTCCAACTGCCTTAGGATGGGATATAATGTTGTATGTGACCACAGCTGGCCTCATACCGATCATCCTACTGGACATTCCACAGGCCACAGCCTCTCTTGCTGGATTACAGGCGTGAGCTCCTAGTGTCTTCCTCTCACAGGGTTTTTGTGGCTTCTAGGGCACATTATGGAGACAAAAGGCATTTAAGAAACCATACAAGACAATACACGCTTGAATGGAACATTGCGTTGTCTTACTTGTATTTTACTGGATATTATGTGAACTGGGAAGAGAATTCAAGAAGTGAAAATGAACATACAGGAAAAGCCAGTGTCTCCCCTTTGTGTCCCCATCTGTCTCCCTGGCTTTGTCCCCAGACTTTCCTCTCATCCTAGGGATGAAAGCTGCTATCATTTTCTTGTACTACCTTCCAGAGATCTATTGATGTTCTATTGATATGCAAGTTGTTAGGTTAACATTTTATCAGTCTTTTTTTTTTTTTTTGTCTTTTGGTACCAGTCCTAGGGCTTGAACTCAGGACTTGGGCACTGTTCCTGAGCTTTTTTTTTTTTTGCTCAAAGCTAGTACTTTAACACATTGAGCCACGGCTCCATTTCCTGCTTTTTGGTAGTTCATTGGAGATAAGAGTCTCATGGACTTTCCTGCCCAGGCTGGCTTTGAACCATGCTCCTCAGAGCTCAGCCTCCTGAGTAGCTTGGATGACAGGTGTGAGCCACCAGCATCTAGCACAGAGTCCCTTCTTCCCTTCAGCCTGAGTCCGCTCCCTGGAGCTGATACCTGCTCTGGTAACTGTGGGTCTATTTGAGTCTGAAATTGCCATCTTTTTCAGCATGCAATTCCCCCAGGGAGCACAGGGCCCGGTGAAGCTGAAAGTTGCTATATTTTCTGCTCAGGAAGCATGGGAACTAAGTGATCCCTTTCCTCACACATTCCCGTAAAAGCTGCAACTACTGAAAGCTTTCTGCATGCCCTACCTTCATGGTGTTGCACATAAAATGATAGAATTTGGGGCTTCGGTCAGATCTGATTGAGGGGAATAAAAAGCATACATGAAACAATCTTAATATCTGGTGGGTTTGTGTCCTATTCAGAAGAAGATGAATTGAAAGTGTTAATATTATAAATCATGATATGAAAAGTCTATTTTTTTTTTAAAAAAAGCCAGTCCTGGTCTATGTATTGTTCCTGAGCATTTTTGCTCAAAGTTAGTGCTCTACCACTTGAGCCACAGCACAGCTTTTGGATTCTTTTTATTGTTAGTTAATTAGGGATAAGAGTGCCATAGACTTTTCCTGCTGGGCTGGCTTTGAACCAAGGTTCTCAGATTCCAGCCTTTGAGTAAGTAGGCTTACAGGTGTGAGCTACCAGTGCCTGGGTAAAAGACAATCTTTATGTTGAGTATGTGGTTTTAATATTAGAGGCTAATTTTAAAGCACTTCAAACGAATGTTGTCCATTGCTGCATTTTTAGAAGAGTCTTCTTTAGAATCTTCTAGTAAAATATAGCTGGAACGTCTAAGACCACAATTTAATTGGTCAAGATGAATATGAGGAGAGCCTGGAGCCAGGTGCTAGTACCTCACAGCTGTACCCAGCTACTTTGGAGGCTGAGCTCTGAGGATCCTGGATCAAAGGCAGTCTTGGCAGAAAAGTCTGTGAGATTCTTATCTCCAATGAACTACCAAGAAGCCGGAAGTGGAGGTGTGCTTCAAGTAGTAGAGTGCTAGCCTTTAAGCAAAACCAAAACAAAACCCAAACCCCCCTAAAACTCAGGGGTAGTGCCTAGGCCCTGAGTTCAAGCACACACCAAAAAAGTTGTATGTTTTCATAGATTATAACACTGATTGTAAAAGCATCAAAGGTAGATCACATACCCATAAAACCATATGCTTACCTTTTCAGAACATTTGAAGTATAATCTCTCAGCAAGTTTCTTCTACAGACACTGCGCTCTACATTTGATCTCTAGCATTTTTTTCATTCCTGTTATTGACTTAGAAAACCTCCACCAGCTTCTACTCTGGCAACAGCCATTTTATTTTGTCTTTTTCCTAAGACCCCAATATTTCTAGAATCTGTGTAAAAGAGACTTTTTGCAGTATTTATTGTTTTGTGTCTGACTTTATTTCACATAGTATAATGTTTTCCAGGTTCTTCTGTGTTGTTGCAAGTAAGAGAAGGTGAGTGTACATATGTGTATGTGTGCATATGTGAGTATGTGTGCATATGTATGCATTTCTTATTTTCTTTATCTATTCATCCACTAGTGGACATTTAGGTTGATTATGTATCTTGGCTACTGTGAATGAACATGGAATTGCTACATCTCTTGGACATACTGATTCTATTTCCTTTGAATTTATATCGAATAGATCCATGGGATTTTCATTTTCCTTTTTTCATTTTACTGAGATAGGGATTCTTTTATTGTCCTGGCTGGTCTTGAATTCACAGTCTGCTTGCATGTTCTTCCCACATCGTTGAAATTACAGGTGTGTACCACTGCACCCAGTTTGTAGTTCTAGTTTTAATTTTTGAGGAATATCTATATGGTTTCTTGTAATGCTTGTAAAAGGGCTTCCTCATTCATCTTTGGTGGATAGGCAGTTGGAACTAAGGGCCTAATGCTCTACCCTTTGAGCCTACCACTGTCCCTTTTTGCACTGTTTTTCAGATAATGGCTCAAGTTTTGTCTACAGCTGGCCTGAGACTAGCCCTCCTGCCGTGGCCTCAGGCAAGGCTATTTGAGATGGGGTCTTGCTGAGTTTTATCTCAGGTTGAGCTTAAATGGTGATCTTTCCCATCTCTGTCTGGGTAGCTGGGATTACAGGTAGGAGCCATACCTCCTGACCCTAGTCTTGTTTATTTTAGCCATTTTGAAACTAGATGTGTTAAATAAAGCACTATCAAATTACTGTTGTCGTTAAGGTTTCCTAATCAAGATCTCTCCACACTGAGGTAGAGCTGTTCCCATAACTCCTATGCCTGCTCTTCTTCTTCCCATTGACAGACACTGTAGGAGAGGAAGAAACTCTGTGCCTTCTCTGATTGGAATCAGATGAGTTGCTCTTTAAATGGTCCTTCTTGTTCTTCTGGTTCACTTGGACAAGGTTGCACAGGAACGCTCTGCTTGGCTGTTTGGAATCTGTGAGAATCAGCATTCTGATGAAAGAAGCCAGCTTCTGCCTTATCTAACTCAGTCATACTCAGCCCTGGCATCCCATCTCTTCAAAACAATATGAGAACGGTGCTCCAAATCGACATCCCTCTCTAGAGGTATGTCAGTGGCTGTCTCTGCAGCTGTTGAGTGTGTGGATGATTACACCACCTCTGGTAGGTTTAAAATGGCCATAAAGCCAGGTGCCCAGTGGCTCACAGCTGGAATCCCAGCTACTATGGAGGCTGAGATCTGAAGATCACAGTTCAAAGCCAGCCCAACTGGGAAAGACTGTGAGAATCTTATCTTCATTTAACCACCAAAATCGCCGGAAATGGAGCTGTGGCTCAAGTACTACTACAAGGCCCTAGCCTTGAGCAAAATAGTACAGGGACAATGCTCAGCTTCCCCCCCCTCCCCCAGCTCAAGCCCCACAGGTCTCTCTCTCTCTCTCTCTCTCTCTCTCACACACACACACACACACACACACACACACAAACACACATTGCCACAAAGTCTGTGCAGTTCATTCCATCAGAGATCAAGTCTATTTCTTCACTTCTAGATTCTGGACCAGTTTTGTCAATTGCTTTGATCAATAAAATGGAATAGCAGTGACAATGTTCATTGTCTTTACCAAGGCTCATGGGGCCTTTCCTCCTTCCCACTCCCCTTACCCCAGCCCTGCCCCACCCCAGGCCTTGGTATTCATGGCCCAATGTGCTACTGTGTTCCATGCTTCCTTAGTGTTTATCACAGACTGGCCATCTCTATGGAAGACTCACAGAAGCCGTCTCTTCCCTTTCTTAAAGCTAGGAGTAGGACCGGAGGTGTGGCTCCAATGGTAGAGCTCTGGCCACATGAGAAGGTAAGACTTACCTCACTCCCCGCCCTTGCATAGAAATCATGGTAGAAGAAGTTAGCATCGATGTTCCTGCAGGAAGTACATTGTTTATTTATATGCCTATGAGGGAAAAAATAACGAGCACATGAAATCCATATTACTGTTTAGATTGTTAATTTCCTTTTAAAATAAGCTATTTAGTGAAAAGATCTGTGGCTTACACAAACCAATCAAGTCAGTAATAGTAGAAAGAGGCTGTGTTTAAATACAGGAACTTCTGGAAAATTCTGTTGTCAGGCAAATTAACTCAAATCCCACTGGGTGCATACACACACAGTCACACAATCAAGTTTACTTTCCCTCCTTTCACCAAGAACGACCTTTTTTGTTTGTTGGTAGGTTTCTACAACCCATCTCTTCATCTTTGTTTCTTGTTGACTTTCACTGCAGTTGCTCACAAAAATAAAACAAGTGTTTGATGCTTCCTTCATTGACAGCAAGATTGGAATTATTGGAATATACTACTCTTTCCTGGAGTCAGGAAACGGTTGTTCTATTTTGCTCTCTCCTTGCATAATGCTGGTGTCTTGGTAGAATGCCATTGAACATAGTTGCCTTTCATTTGTCTGTACCCTTCTTTGTCTCTTCTGCCTTTGCCATTTGTCTCATGCCACATCTCATTTTGGTGCTAAGCTACATGTCATTCTTTTTTATTCCTCTTGGACTTCTCAGTTCTTTTAATATACTTTTTCCCAATTATTTTCCCATCATTGTGTGTGTGTGTGTTTGCTCAAGGCTACTGTTTAAGCGATAACCTTACCTCTTCTTCGTTGGTAAGAGTTTCACACACTTTCCTGCCTGGGCTGGCTTCAAACTCTAGTCCTCAGATCTCAGCCTCCTGAGTAGCTAAGATTAACAATATGAGCCACCTGACTTATATTTCTTCTTTTTTAAAAAAATACATTTTTATTTTCATTAAGTGGGTTAAAAACGTGCTCACATACAGCAGATTCTATTATTAGTACACATCAGTTACATATGCTATAATGCATAATAAATGCATATAATATACTTTGATCATATTCATATTCCTTATTCTTCCCTTTACCCTCCTTTGGATCCCCTCTCACTTTTCTACCATCCCCTTTTCCTTTTCTACCCTCTCCCCACCCACCACCCCAATTCTATTTATGAGAGAAAATGTGATAGTTTTTTTTTTAAGTCTGGCCATTTCCCTTAATTTGATGATTTCCAGTTCCATCTATTGCCCTGCTAAAGACAGGATTTCATTCTTATTTCTGGATGACTAATACTCCATTGTATTTTTGCAGCATATTTTTCTTTATCCACTTGTCCACTGACAAGTACCTTGGCTGATTCCACAACTTGTCTGTCAATAATAGTGCTGTGATAAACATGGCAGCCAGGTGTCTACCACACACAGGCTTTGATTCATTTGGAGATAGATTCAAGAATAACAGGACTGCATTATATAGAAGTTCTAGTTGTAGTTTCTCAGGGAATCTCTGTAGTGATTTTCATAGCACTTGTACTAATGCCCATTTTATTAAATTACATCCTAAAACTGCATAATTCATTTTCCCACTAACACCTTCATCCTTTCGTTCCTGCATCCTAACCAGCATTTGTTGTTGATTGTGTCCGTGGTGATAATCACTCTGACTAGGGTGATACTGTCTCCACCTAATTTGATTTATGTTTTCCTGATGAGCAAACATGTTGAACATTTTTTTTCTTATAAGTGTTGGCCATTTTTACTTCTTTGGAGATATCTTTTCAGTTTATTTACTTATTTATTGATCAAATTACTTGTTCTGGGAGTTTTTAAATTTTTGAATTTGTTATGTATTCTGGATAATAATCATCTGTTGGACAGGTAATAGGAAAAGAGTTTCTCCCATTTTATGTAGTGCTCTCACTCTGATTATTGTTTCCTTTGTTGTTACAAAGCTGTTTTTAATTCAATGTAATCATTTTTTTTTTTTTTTTGGTGTTCTTGCTGAGCTATTGGAGTTCCTGTCAGAAAGCAATTGCCCAAGCCTACATCATCAAGTGTTCCATTGGTGTTTTCTGCTAGTATTTTCAAAACTTTAGGCTTTATATTGGGGTCTTTAATTCATGTGCAATTAACTTTTGTACTTAGTAGGAAAGAGGATTGAGTTTTAGTCTGACTGTGGGTATCCAGTTTGCTCAGCATACCTGGAAAGAGATAATCTTTCTTTCACCTTGTGTGTGTGTGTGTGTGTGTGTGTGTGTGTCCTGAGGCTTGAGCTCAGGGATTGGGTGATGTCATTGAGCTTCCTTTGCTGTAAGGTTAGTGTTCTATCACTTGAGCCATAGCTCCACTTCTAGCTTTTTTTGGCGGGGGTGGGGGGGTGGTAGTTTATTGGAAATAAAGTCTTATGGGCTTTCCTGCCTGGGCCGGCTTCAGCCTCTCAACTTACTAGGATTATAGGCGTGAGCCACTGGTGCTTTGCTTCATCTTTAAGCTCTCTGCCTTCATGCTTTCAACTTGCTGTCCCATAGTTCAAGTGATTTCTTCTGCCTGTCTTTATTTTCTCATGAGTATTGTAAGTATTTAACTACTATTTCTTCTTTTCTTCATTGTTTTCTTTTTTTTTAAAAGAAATCATCTCTCACCCATCAACTTCACTGTTTATTTCAATCTCTTCCACTACACTATGTCTACTGTACCTATCCTGAAATGTAGAACTAGAAATAAAAGGCTCATAAATGTGTACGGCAATGAAAAATCAAGATTCAGACACTGGAAATGCTTCTGATGTTCTCTGTGCATTTGAGTCCTATTTGATTTATATGAATTACTCCCTCAGGAACATCCATACTCAAAACAAGCTACAAAATCCGAGCCTATTTCACACATAGTGAAACTAAAGGAAGACACTCTTAGGAGAACACAAAGGCACACTATCTATGTGCATCTGATCATACAAAATAATACCTATTGAAATGAACTCCAGAAAATGGAAATAACAGGTTTTTTTTCCTTTTGTTGCTGTTTTTGTTTTCTTTTTGTCTTATTTGTTCATTTATCTGTCTTTGGGAGGGTAAGGAGAGGCGCAGAAATGGAGGAACAAAGGGTGAACAAATGTAGCAGTGGTACTCACTAGGTATTATACGGAAAATGAACGGTACAACTTGTGATGAGAACAGGAGGAAAAAGGAGCGAGCGAAAGGATGACATTGTCTCACAAGAAATAGACTTTTTACTTGACTTATGTAACTATACCTCCTCTGTATATCACCTTTATAATAAAAAAATTTAAATTCTGCCTGAAATTGATTAAACTTGATTGTCTTTAGTTCTAGAATGAAACTGTATGTAATGCCATTTGTGTATTCCTTATAGAGTGGATGCAATTTCCCACTGTGTGGGAAAGTTTTTCACAACAAATGACTTTTCTGTGTTTTGACAGATAAATAAATCAGTTCAAGTCATGTTTCAAAATTCAAACCTATTTGAATTTTCATTAATATTTTACTTCTTCTAATTGCAAAAAATATGTCCCTTCCCAAAATTTGCAATCTCTTTGAAATCTGAATAATCTTAGGTCTTGACAGAGCAGTATATGCTTGGGATTTGAAGTGATATTGTACCAAGATTACCACATTAATAGAAATGTATTGCTTTAGAAGTGTGAAGAAGTATTATCAGGAACCAATGGCTCACACCGGTAATCCTAGCTGCTATGCAGGAGGCTGAGATTTGAGGATTGTGGTTTGAATCCAGCCCAGACAAGTAGAGAGACTCTGATCTCCCATTGACTAGCAAGAAGCAGAAGTAGAGGTGGCTGAAGTGGTTAAAGCACCAGGCTTGAGTGTAAAAGCTAAGCAAGAGCATGAAGCTCTGAGTTCAAACTCTGCTACTAGCATGCACAAGCATACACACACACACACACACACACACACACACACACACACACACACACACACACCAGGCAAGGAAGATAAAAATGAAATTGCAAAGTTCTTTCTTTTATTATATTGGAGAGAGAAAATTACACATAAGGATTGAACTAGAAGAATGAAAGGGGTTTAGGCTAGATAAATTTAAGCTTTTATAAGGAAAAATCTAATTTTTCCCTTATAACACCAATGGTTTTTAGAGTCACATCATCATATTCCATTGGTATGGAAACTGTTTTCTCCAAATGTTAATTTGATGATTCAATTACAATTTATTATCCAGAAAAAATGACTCTGCTTGTCTTAAGTGACCCGACATAATACAATTTTTCTTCAAGGGATCATAATGAGAGTTGAGAAGTTATGCTCACAAAATGAGAACAACCCCTGTTTCTCATTACGATCCACATAAAGATTTTGAATTTCACAGCTAGTGATTCATATTTGATATTTTCTTATACTGGAATCTGATTTGGCAGCGTGAACTAAACAACACATTCCTTACCTAGACATGGCTTTTTAAAATGTTGAAATGGAACAATATCCATTGTTAATTGGTTTAGTCCAATAAGTAATTTAATATATTTGCCTCTGATAACATACACTAAAAACTTAATCTGATTTAAAAATGATGCTATCCTATTATGGTTTTAAATTCTCAAAAGTAAAATTTCATATACCAGACCACCAGGAAATAGTTAAAAAGTGAATGAGTTGATGACAAGACTTGGTTCATTATTTACTTATCTAGTTCATTCTATACTTCACATTTGTAAATGATAACCCAGCAGCTTTTCCAAAAGGAGAGGGAAGACTGTAAGGGTGCAAAGAACTGCCCCAAGTTCAAATTTCTTCTCAGTAAGAAATACAATGGGCTCTATAGTCTCATCCTTAAAATAGGAATAAGCCATTGAAAATGGAGATGACTTTTGTGGGGATCATTGAGAAGATAGTTGGAAACCACCCAGTGAGCGATGGGGAAAAACAGACAAAAAGATGGGTACTGGTGGCTCACTCTTGTAATCCTAGCTACTTAGGAGGCAGAGATCTCAGGATCACAGTTCAAAGCCAGCTTGACCAGGAAAGTCTATGAGACTCTTACCTCCAATTAACTACAAAAAAGTGGACCTCTCATAAATTGGTAGAGTGCCATCCTTGAGTAAAAAACTTAAGTGAGAGCATGAGGCCCTGAGTTCAAGCCACAGTACTGGCAAAAAACAAGTAAACAAACAGGCAAAAAGTTAACAGGAGAGTGCCTTTAGAAAACAACTAATTTCTAAGCCCAAGAAGTTATTTGTAGGTCAAATCATAGACATAGTGTGTAATTGCATGTGCTGCATGTGTTAAGATTTTGTTTTTGTTTTTAACTGCTCTAGCTCTCCTTTCTACATGATTTTTGGTGGACAAGCCAGTTTGGTAAATGTCTTCAGGAAAGGACTCCTACTGTGTGGATGACAGTTTAAATGGTCTTCAAATACAAGAGAAGACTCAAGTGGCTTGAGTCAGTTTGAGCTATTTCTACCTCCTTCTGATTCAGTCTTTAAAACTTGTGACCTGAGAGGTTTGTGGCCAGAATTGATGAATAGATGCACATTTGTGAAAACAGTCCATGTGGCTAGGTGTGCCAACAGAAAGGCCATGAATCAAAATTGGTGACAAAATCCCTCCTGAAAAATGCCCATTAACATCACAGTTAACCTAGGAGAGGAAAACAAATTTGTGGAAATAGCTGACTGAAGGCAGGAAAGTAGCAACTCAGTCCTGTCTGCATGGCTGAAGAGCCCAGGTTTTGGAGTCAGGAGGAAGGAAACCTAAACCCTAGGCCGGCCACAGGTCCCTAGGGGCCAGGTTGAGAACTACAAATAGTTATATCTTCTACTAGCTAGTCTACGAATAAAGCAGATCAAATTTGTCAAAGGGAGAATAATTTATAGAAGGAAGCTTTATGAAAACAAATATTGGGTCAACCCTGACATTAATCATTTGGTCCCTCTAAAGGACTGCATTTTGTTTTTGCCTAATTGCATAAAATGTTTTGTGCATTTTCAGGGAAACTGAATCTAGAAATAAGAAATAGAACGTGTGTGTGTGTGTGTGTGTGTGTGTGTGTGTGTGTGTGTGCGTGCGCGCGTGTGCACCAGTCCTGAGGCTTGAACTTAAGAGTCTAGACACTGTCCCTGAGCTCTTTTGCTCAAGGCTAGTGCTCTACCACTTGAACCATAGCTCCAATTCCTGCTTTTTGGGTGACCAACTGGAGATAAAAGTCTCAGAGCCATTCCTGCCCTGTCTGGCTTTGAACCATGATTCTCAGACCTCAGCCTCCTGAATAGCAAGGATTACAGGCATCAGCCACTGGTATCCAGCTAAGAAATAGAAATTATTTAGCATTAAAATAGTTTACAAACATTATAATAGTTGAATCCTGTCAATATTCATTAAGGAATCCATTTTACAGATAAGAAAGCATATCTTTGGGGAATTCCTTTCCAAAATCTACACAACCCTGAAGTTAAGAAGCAGTGTAAGAAACTGAACCCAGGCTGTCTGGCATAGAGGCCTGTGTTCTTTCCGGTACATCTGAGTCCATTCAGATTTGTAACATTTAAAAAATAACCAGGCTCTGTGTCTGTGTGGCCCGAGGGCTCATGGTATCACTGGCATGTAACTACCAGGAACTTGGCCAAATTGTTCACATGAAAGACTTCTTCTTTAGCTGGGCCTCACAAGCCAAGGGATGCAGAAAATAAGGGGATCATTAAATGAATCCGAATTCTAGCAAAGATGCCTGGTTATGTCAAAGAACACATCCCTCTCCTGAGAATTTCCAACCTCCTTAAGGTTCTAGACCTGCTCAGTACTGTTCCCTCTTCCTCGTGTGCAGTGTTGGTGCTCTCCAGACACTTGCTGGGAGCTAGGGATGGTACTTCCTGTCCTTCCCGTATGGCGGATAGAGTGTTGGGTTCTGAAAATAGCAAACCCTGCTAATGGTCCACCAGCCCTGACCCCAGAATGGTATGGAATTCCCAGTCTCGTGATTCTAGAACACGGAAGTGGATTCTGGATTGACATCAAAACTGCTCGGGATTTTCTACCATGCAATTAATAAAACATAATAGGACAACTAATATAAAGAGGTTCTACAGGAAACGGGATGAATGAGCAGACCCAGTCTTTGAAGTGAAACAAATAGGGATATTATGTAGGAGGGACCCCGTTTATTGGAAGCAAAAGAACATCTCTTTGACAAATCACCCCAATGCCATTTGCTTTATTGCTAGTTCTATTTTGGTTCTACATATTGCCAAGAGAATGAAGCACAAGTTTCTCCAAACGTGATGTCTCCAATCTGCCCACATTGTAGATCAATTTTCTTCTTCTATGAATGCCATTAGCAAAATCCATCCCAGGTGAGCCATTCTTTCTGGCTCCTCTTAAATGTCCCTTGAAATTTCCTTCCTGTGAACCTTTCCGGGATAATGCTGTCTCTCTTTCCCCATTGATCCAAGCTCTTCCCTGTGGGAAACCAGTTTTATCCTGTAATTCTGACAGCTCCCTTCGCATTGGAACACCAGTGAGGGCCATGTTTGAAAGCCAGCGAACCTGTCACTGCCAGGCTGTATGCTCTCTGAGGGCAAAGAAGCATCTGTCTTTTTAATAATACATTTTCAGGGTCTGGAAGGGAATAGATATTTAATACATATTTATCACATGTTGAAATAAAGGGAAGAAAATATGTCGGATTTCATTTTATAGACTTTTGGGCAAATGCTACCCTTTAGATTTCTTTGCACAAAGCTCTGAGCTCAATGCCTTGAACAGAGTAAGAATTTACCCCCCCCCCCCTTTTTTTTAACAATGTACTAAATCTTTGGGAAAACATGCAAATTGTATTTGAGGTTTTTAATAACCATTTTAATCTTTTTTCTTTAATCCAGTGATTTTTTTGTAACATAATGGGAATTCTGATTGAAATTAAATGTATTTAAATATAATGGTATAAAAACCATTCAACTCAAACAAACCAAGACTCAAGGAAAATATGCTCATATTATCCACATGTTTCAAATTAGGTGATTCTCTAGAGCAAAGGTTAATTTTGTAAGAGTCTCTGATGTGTCAGAGCCTATGTTTGTCTATGCTTTTAATACTCCTTTCATGCCCTTTGTATCTCTATTTAAATGCTACTCCCCTTTCCTCCCCGCACCTCACTTTCTTTTTGCAGTACTGAGGTTTGATCTCAGGACCCCATTCTTGCTTGGTTGCTGCAGTACGGCTGAGCCATGTCTCCAGCACTGTTTTCCTCTGGCAATCTTCAGTATAAGAATTCCCTTTGCATCTGAGCATGTTCCTGAGTATAAAACCTGTCCACTTTTAGGCCTCTCATCATCTCTGGCCATAGACAAATGCCACTGTGTTCAGATTCTTCCTATGCATACAGTCTTGTAGACTTTTTGGCATAAGCTGGCTTGGCATAAGATCTTTCCCCATTCTCACCCTTGCAAATGGCACTTGTACTCAGCTAGTATTTCTTTTTTTCCTTCCTTTCTGTAAAATGCTAGGGATGGAACCCAAGGCCTCACAAAACTCGGGCAGGCACTCTAACACTGATCTGAATGTTACATTTTTGTTTTGCAATCATTCTTTGATGCCCTCTGCCCCTGCCCTCTTCTCATGGATTTGCATAGAAGCACGTTATTCCTTCCAGTTACAAGGTAAATACCTATTCTCCACTAAACAGTTCGTTTCTCAAGACCTGGGCCTCACTCGTTCTTCCATTCCCATAGCTACCACACTGCCCAGTCTTTAATAAGTACTCAGCCACCAGTCTCTAAATATTAAACAACTTCAGGAAGAGTAAAAGGTTTAGCACTAGTAGGACTTGATATTTTGTACCTTTCACATTGTAACACATGTGAGAGTCATCAAGTTAGAGGTGATCGCTGATTTTTGAAGGGACACAAGAACAGTGCTTCATGTGTTCTGCAACAGCCCCAGCCATGGTGAGAGAGAGGAGTGCGGCAGGAAAGGGATTGGAAGGAAATGCACGGATCTGACTGCCCAGTGCTGACTGGATTCAGGGTTTCTGCAAGCTCCAGGACCTGCAGGATGCTTTATCTCAGTTCTTCTGTCCCATTTACCAAGGAAAGATGTTGACTGTACCATTCTATAGAATTGGGTGTTCATATAGAAGGGAAGACTTACTTGCATTTGGGGAAATGAGAAAGGTATTCTATTGGAAACCAATCTATTAGCAGAGTGTCACGATGAGCCTTTGAGATCCTTGCTCTGTTTTCATGACTGGATTTGTTGCTTCTCAGGACCACTCCAGGGCCTTAAAACAACAGAGGATCCCAAACAGTTCTGATTGGTATGGATTCTTTCTATTAATCACATCAGAAATCTTTTAAAATATTTATTAGCTGATTTCCAAATAAATACAGCAAACTGAGAGTACATGTTAAGAAACATCAGCATTCTCTGAAAAATGACTGTGTATTCAAGAGAAAATAATTTAGTGAGCAAAGTATCTTTGTTTCACTTTAAAAAAATCCCTTTAATGGCTGGCCTAATGGAACACAGCTGGACCCCTGTATCATTTCTGCATTCAATATGTTACAATTTGTTGTTGTGTTTGAAGTAAATGAGGAAATTCCAGTTCCACATAGATATATAGTTGGAAAATGGAGATGTATTTTAAACAACCTTTTCAAATAGTTCTGGGAATTACTCTTCTTCAACATGACACCCAAATGTAACAAGTGATAGTTCCTTAAATCTTATCATCGCAATGTGAAATACGAAACCACATCAGTTAGCTTTTCATACTGTATTGCATTAAAATTCATTGCTATATTTTTCACTCTTCATGCACAACTTTATAATGTGCATTATTACTCATTTGGAAAATATGGAGTTCCGTGTGTTATGTAAATCTTCTAATGTTGATACATTTCATTGTATGATGTCTAAAACCACATTAATAGAGATGATTGCAATCTTATTAGAAAAGACTTTAAGCACTGGAAAACTGTCAAGCTCATGGTGGCAGATGCATGTACTCTCAGATCTACTTAGAATATTTTACTGAAGAGAAATATTGCAATAAATATTTATATGACATATAAATATTGTTTACCTTAAAGTAAAAATTTCACTTTCTACATCTGGGGGCAAAAGCTGGCCAATATACAAATCAGAATAAACCAATTTGTTTGTTGGTTGTTCTTGCAAGTAAAAATCTATTCCATGAAGAAAAATAAAAGCAGCTAGATTATGTCACAACTCAATTATCCACGGAGTTTTAGTTCAGGACAAACACTGTACATACTCTGGGGAATAGCAAAAGAATTTTATGTGTGTTTCCTATTTTGCCACACAGAATATTAAAGAGACATAGTCAAGGGCTGGAATTTAATTAGGTGAATAAGTTTTATTGCTTCATCAAAGGCATTCTTAAGTAGAACTGACATTCGTGTCAGTGAAATATAAAAAAGCAACTTGGAAGGTGGCTGAGAACCACTGCCTTGATCACATGAAGGTGCTAGCAAATTTTTCCACCATTGCCTAAGTATCATGACTGAAAATGCCATCACAGTAAAAACAAGAGTCAATTAATATCTTAAAATTAATTTGGAAGTAGATTTAGCTTTGTAGAACTCCCTTGAAAAGAAGCATCTGAGGACCTCCCTTAGAGACTAGGACCACATCTGATGCCCAAGATGGAGGTTTGAATTTGAAGGTGAGGTTCAAGTGGTAGAGCACCAATATTGAGTGAAAAAGCCAATGGAGAGTGTGAGGCCCTGAGTCAAGGTACTGGCAAAGAAGATAAATAAATGAATAAATGGATAAGTCAATAAATTATAAGACAGGGAGAGCTAGGAGTCTCTCATAGAGCTAGATTGCATTCCTAATTGTCTAATCAACTTGGACTATTTTTCCAATGGACTGAGTATTTATGAACATTGTAATTTAAACATAAATTTGAGAGCCGGGATCCGGCGGCTCCTGCCTGTAATCCTAGCTACTCAGGAGGCTGAGATCTGAGAATCTCGGTTCAAAGCCAGCCCGGGTAGGAAAGTCTGTGAGACTCTTATCTCCAATAAACCACTAGAAAACTGGAATTGGCACTGTGGCTCCAGCAGGAGAGCACCCGCCTTGAGCTGAAGAGTGCAAGGACAGTGACCAAGCCCAACGTTCAAGCTCCATGACTGACAAAAATAAATAAATAAATATAAATATATAATTATTATATTATATATTATTATATATTATAAATATTATAAATAAATAAATATAAATTTGAGTATCTTCCAAATATCTACTGGGGGGGGAATAATACTACATAATCCTCAAAAAACCATCCATAGATCAGCTATATTATTTTGGTGGGGAGAGGGTTTGGTCAGTTCTGGGGCTTGAACTCAAGGCCTGGGCATTGTCCCTAAGCTCTTTTGCTCAAGGCTATGGCTCTACTGTTTTGAGCCATAACGCCACTTCTGGCTTTTTTCCTTTTTTTTTTTTCCTGGTTAATTGGAGATAAGGATCTCATGGACTTTCCTGTCTGGGCTGGCTTTTAACCACAACCCTCAGATCTCAGCCTCCTGAGTGGCTAGGATTACAGGCAATGAGCCACTGGCACCTGACTTCTTTGTGTTTAACAATACTGAAGTTCTATCCTACAGCAAATCATTTTCAAGAACTACAATTAAATATGTACATGTTCTTTCTAATATGGCACATAGACAGTTCTCTCAGAACACCCAGAAAACATAATATAGATGAGATATATGATATCTCATATATATGTGATACATAATATAATGTATATTATATATATCATGTACATATGCAATATGACTGATTTTGCAAGTGGTTTGATTTTTTTGGAATACAGATGATAGTGATATATACAAACAGACTCAGGTCATTAATAATCGGAATGGATGAGAAAGGATTTTGTGGTTATTAGCATTCAGTTTCTTCTTAATGGCATTTTAAAGCAAGGCTGCAGTCACTGATTATCTCAGCTCCTCGTCAATCCTGTGACATTTTAGGGTGCAGACACTGTTTCCCCATTGTGCTGAGGAGGGAGATGACCTCAGAGACCAGTACTGGTTTCTCTGCACCATTTCTGGCACTGCCTCTTCCATCAACTTTTCCTCAGGACAGTGTAACTCAGTCTGTGTGACTTACCTTAGAAAATCCAACAAAAACAATAAATAGCACACAAATGCTTTTCTTGATAATTCTCTCTTCGCCTCACCAAAGGAGCTCTTTGTCTCTGTCCTTACAGTCCTACCTTCTCCTTCTGATCCTTCTCTTATCTGACACAAACACGAATTGTGATCATTTGGGTCAAGATCACTGGGACATTTTGTGAAGTTACTTTCTAGTTCAGTCTTCTTGACCCCTCTATCTCCCATCTAGGTCACTGACCCTGCCCTCCCTTGAATTCAGTGTTATCAATCTTCTAACCCCTTGTTCTCTTCCTTCTTTCTCCCTCTCTCTCTTTGACCAGCTCCTCTTCCTCTCTCCATGCCTACAATGTTGTCCTACTGCCTTCATCCCTTCTATCCTTCCTGGCTGCCTTTCTCCTCTCCCTGGGTTTGCTAACCATCTGAGCACTGATGTCTCCTGATGAATCTTTCAGGCTGACTTGTCTCCCACAGGAAGTCTCCTCTGCTCTCCTCCACAGGGCAAGATAGACCTCAGATTTCTTCTAAATCTTCCCTTCTCTCCAAGTTGTTCTCTTGGCTAATGGAACCACTGCCTGCCTGGCCCCAGACAGAAACATGGAAATCAGTTTAGATGACTCCTCCTCCTTCACTTTCTCCTCCTCCTCCTTCTCCCCCTCCCATCCACTCCACATTCCATCTAAGCCTTCTCTAGTCAAGTTCCTAGATGTCTCTGGTCTTCCATATGGCATTCTGGAATGCTGCCTTTCCTCATTGAGATCAAATCTCTCTCTCTCTCTCTCTCTCTCTCTCTCTCTCTCTCTCTCTCTCTCTCACACACACACACACACACACACACACACACACACACACACACACACACTTCATACCTGTTCTCTCTCTCCTTTGTATATTTTGCAGTGATATCAAAGAAAAATTTCTTGTGTGTGAGCCACCAAGTTCTGGGCAAAGAAAACTTCCTACGATAACACTGGATGGAACCTTCAAACCTTTCCTTCTTAAAATCTAGAATGATTTCTCCAGCACTAGACCTGAGACTGGGACCTGGCTTTCCTTGACGCTTCACTTGAAACCCAACTGCACATCACTTGTTTCCCAGGACACAGCATGTACTTTGATACTTTTTCTAACCTCCTCACTTAGAAGAGGTTAGTGAATGGTTGTGGGATACCCTTCCCCTTCCTCACCCTGGTCCTTGTTTTCCTTTGTCTTCCTTGTCCTCCAGATGATTACATGGAAGTCTCTACTCTGAGCATCTTCTGAAAGGGACTAAGCTACCACGTACTGGATTCATTAGGGTTAACCATGTTTTTGTTTATTCCCATCTTCCATGAGACAATGACCACGCTCCAAGCTCCTTAAAGTTCAACATCATTCATGTCTTACTTCTTAGCCTTTGCATCTGACACAGATATGGCACACAGAAGGAAGTTAGTGTTTTTTTAATAAACATCTGAACGAGTGCAGAAGCTATTTCTCTCTATCTCCTGAGCCTTATGGGATTCAGGGTTGTCTTTTGCCTACTTCATCTTCTCTGCTATCCAAAATGCTGCCTTGGATTTTTAAAAAATCATAGCTGATTTTTTGGGTACTTTGTTTTTTTGGGAGGAGGGGAGAGACTTGAACTCAGAGCCTGGGCACTGTGGCTGAACTTTTTTTGCTCATGGCTAGTTCTGAGCCACAGCTCCACTTCTGGCTTTTTTCTTATTCACTGGAGATTCACCAGAACTTGTCTGCCTGGGCTGGCTTTGAACTGTGATTCCCCAGATCCTCACTTCTTGAATTGCTAGGATTACAGGAATGAGTTATGGGGACCCTTACAAGATCATAGTTTTTAATAAGGCTCTCAGTAAGACTAATTCACACCTTATTTATCCTCATTTCGGTGATGTAATGAGGTCACAAGCAGCATTTTTCATGCTCACAATATTGATGCTCTATTTTACAAAACATTGTACCATTTATTATTAGAAGTTAACACTCTAGAAACTGGAGTCTAAAAAATACAAGTTTGCTGGAAACTAGGTTCACAACTGCAAAAACGAGATCACTAAATCACAGAGTACTTAAAAAAAAAAAAGATTTCCTAGCTCTGTCCAGGTTGCTAATTAGGTAACTTCTTATCATAATTACTAGGCAGCCACAGATTCTTGCTTGGCCTCACCAGCCCCAGTCTGGTAGGCTGCTTTTCAATTGTGAAAACATCTGCTGAGTTTCCAGCCCAAGGAGCCTGGAGGGGAACCGGTCCCAGGGTGAAGGCTGAGGCAGGCAGGCTGCAAAGAGGAGCAGGAAGACCCAGTTCGCACACTCAGCTTTCTGGCCTCCAACCTCAGGCTTTCTTGATGTAACATATCTCCCTGCCTCTTGTCCCAGAGTTGTCCCTCTATTGTGCACCTGGACCTCTCTGCCAGTGCCATGGACCCTGGCCTGTCAGGGGCTTTGCAGCTCCGCCAGAGGCTCAGTGTGACTCTCAGTGTGTCTCTCCCTCTGTGTGTGCGTGTGTGTGTGTGTGTGTGTGTGTGTGGTGGGGAGTCCTGTTTGGGGAAGGAGGAAAGGAGGGAAGGGAAGAAGGATGGAAGGAAGGGGGAAGAGGGAAAGACAGATAAAGAGAGACAGAAAGAGACAGAGGAGACTCGGAGACAGAGAGAGACACGGGGTGGGGGGCGGGGGGGAGAGGAGGAAGATAGACTGAGTCAGAGAGAGGCAGAGCCACAGGGGAGAGTGCGGTGCGTGTGAGTGTGTGTGTGTGTGTGTGTGTGTGTGTGTGCCGGCGCACAGCGGGAGGGAGGGAGGGAACGAGGGAGGGAGGGAAGGGGGGCGGCAGCGGGCAGGGGAGGGGGGAGGGCGGGCAGCGGCGGGGCGGTGGGGGGGAGGGAGGCTCCCAGCTTCTGCGGTGACACTGGGAGCGGACGCTCACTCCACACTCCCGGCGCGGAGCCACCAGCGAGCGGAGCAATCGCAGCCGCGCCCCGCCGCCGCCGCCGCCGCCGCAGCCCGCTCGTGCGCCCCGCGCGCCCCGCGCCCCGGCCCCCGCAGCCCCGGGCAGCCCGCCCCGGCCGCGCTCGGCCCCGCAGCACCCTCCCGCCCGCCCCGCCCCCCTCAGCGCCCGCACACGCTCCGGCCTTTTAAAAGGAGCCCCGCCACCTCCTCGCAGCCCCCGCAGCCCCGAGACGCCCCCCCGCCCGGCGCTGCGCCCCCACCGCCCGGCCTCAACTTGGGCGGCCGCGCGCGCAGCCCGCCGCCTTTGAAGTTTGCAGCGCCCACCGCAAAGTTGGGACCTTCGGGCCGACGCCTCCGCCTGCGTCCGCGCCGGCCGGCCAGGGCCCCCCAACCCCGGTCCCGGAGCCTGGGCATCCGCCGCTTGGCCCGACCCGCGGACGAGCACTGTCTCGCGCAGCGCACGTCGAGGAGAGATTTTTCTCCCACTCTTCTCTAGGAAGAACAAACGGAAAATTCAAGGTAAGTACCCAGAGGAAATCCACCGTCCCCGCCGCGCCGGCCCGCCGCGCCGGGACCCGCCCAGGATCCAGGATCGCGGGTGCCGCGGCGCCGGGGAGCCTCGGTCTCGGGGTCTCGGCCCGGACGCCGGCTTTGCGCTTATGCCGGGTGGGTTGTCGCCTCGCTTCCCTGTCCGGGTTCGAGTCCCGGGCGCGCGCGCCCGCCCGCCAGAGCCGGTGCGGGCGCGGGGGACCCGGGGCCTCGCGTGGGGCTCGCGCCGGCCAGGGTGGGCGCGCGGTACCGGACACCCCCGCCCGGCTCGCGCCTCGCGTGTCCGCGGCGTGGCGGGCTGGGTGACCCCGGATAGCAGGGGCGCCCCACCCCGCCCTCCCCGCGACCCCCCGACCCCCGCGCGCCTGAGCGCGAGTCCGGGTTCATCCACAATGAGGGTCGGAGGTTCCCAGCGCGTGGGAACCTGAGTGTTGGGTTTTTTCGGGGGGCGCTTGACTACTGAAATTGAGGTGCGGTCTCAGTGAGCGCTTGGCTCCCATGGCGCTTCCCGCACCCCGCAGCCGTTGCCAGGCCCCGACATTGCAGGGGGACACATACCTCGGTCCCCCCCATCCCCGCGGGGTCGGCTCCAGCCCCCTTCAGGGCGCTGTCCATCCCTGAGCTGCGAACTGCTAGCTCCCCGAAACCGAGACCGTGAGCGCCAAGTGAACCTGAGCGAATGTCTGGTTTTGATTTTTCGTGAGAGTTTTTTTTTTTTAAGCAACTTGGTTGGGTTGGCAAATTTTATTTATTTCTCGTTTTTCATTTTCCCCCAAACCCGCTAAATCATAGGGAAGAATTTATGTATATTTTGGTTAGTTACGATGAATCTCCCCAAATCCTTCTCCCTTCCCCTCTCCTCCTCCTCCCCCTGCCTGGCTTCCTGAACCTTTTTTTTTTTTTCTTTTGGGAAGGAGGTGGGGGGGGGGTGTCTCCCCACCGCCCCTTCTCTGCCTCCCACCCTGGTCCCCAGAGCGTCTGTGAGAACCTTGGAAATCATCAATGGAATTAAATAGGTCCCAGCTCCATTCTCTCCGCCTCCCTTCAAACAAGTAAAATCCTCCCCGGGTCGCAGAAGTAGAGATAAAACATCGTTGCCTCCCGAGGGAGCGGTTGCTGAGAATTTGATGGGATTCAATTGTTTTATTATCCTGAGAAAAGTGATGGATGATTGCCTAGTTCTACACGGGTAGAACTGGATTGTGCGCAGGGAGGGCGCTTGGCCATTTATTATTATTTCTTTCTGTTTATTAAGACTGATAATAAGGCCGTCACCCTAGCTGAAAGGCAATGTTTACACTTGGTTTGATTTTTTATGTCAGTCTCTTATTACAGTGGTTTAGGGGAGTGCAAACATCACAACCGTATTAATTCCTCACGCTGGCATATGGGATTCATCAGATGTCACAAAGATACTGGCATTTCTACTCCACACACCCCCCCCCTCAAGTTTTAACCCATGAACTTTTATAAGGTTGCAGTCATGAAATGTCATTTACTTCTTTCTGCCTTCTTCAAGTTAAAAAAAAAATCCTCTCCCACATAATTAATTATGGTTCCAATTCCCATTGTCAATCTAAATATATATTCAGGATTAGAGTAAAATACCGAGTCCTTACTGTTTGCAAGTATCTCCCAGGAGCTTAAATTCTTATTTGGAGGTGGCAATGGAGGGACCAGAAAAAGTTGGAGAAATTACTGCTATTGCAATTTTCTCTCCCGGGTTTTTCTTTCCTGGAGAGAATGACATTACAAGTTCCTCCTCAGTACAATTCTAAATTTCAGTGTAGATCTTAATCTTTACCACACGCTTGAAACCCAACAGCCAGCCCGTCTTGTCTGTCTTATTGTTTTCATTTTTTTGTGTGTCAGGGTGTTTTACTCATTAAACCTTTATGTCAAAGACTTAGGCTCAGCGTGGCAGCCACACTCTGTTTTAATTAGTAACTATCATAAAAAAGAAGCTAGAACTCTGTAATGGGTCTCAATTGCTATGAATTATGTGTGGTTTAAATTATGCATTGATTTCAGCAGAAATGAAACCATGAATACAAAACATCTTTTAATCACTTGCAGATACAGCTTTTATCTCTGAAGATGTAACAAAATATATAATTGAAAAATACCCTTTTATGAGTACAGGAAGCCCCCCCTTACTCAACCCCCAGTTTATTTGTCCTGCCTGGTACTTAACTCCCTGTAGCAAAGTTTGAATGTTGAAAAGACTAACGTCCTAACGGGAGCCAAAGTGGTCACTCTTCAGATAACTTAATGAAGATACTTTTCCAATGGGCATCAGGAACCTAGCTACTCAAATGTTAGTTTTCCTTCTTTTATTTATGGGCCAGACTCTGCATATGTTTTGGGAGTGGGAGTAGGGGGGAGAAAATGTGCTGTTTAAGCACTTTGACCAGTTATTTGAAAGGAACGTGATAAGTAGAGAAGTAATGCGTGCTGTAGTTGTCTTCCTGTGTTGATTTCCATAGTGGTTCTATTCACTCTGGCTAGAAGTCAGAATTTGAAGATCAATTCTGTGTGGTCATTATTAGAGCAAGATTATGTATTCACTTTGACGTGACGGGTGAATGGATAACGGAACTATTAGGCCAGAACTAGCAGAGACCAGAGACACTGAGTGTGAATTACATAGAACTTGCACTGACTTTTCATCTCTCTCTTCTCCAGTTTCACGATGAGAGGGGGATCAATTTGATTGCACAAGTATCTCTTTTTCTCTTGTCCCTCTTCCTCCGTGTCTCTCATACACACTGCTTTTACTGTTGATGTTGTTGTAATTTCCCCTGTCTTCTGGCCACATCTTGCTTTGAGAAGTCATGTACCCTAGAAGCAGCCAGTTAGCAACTGGACTTTGCCAGGCACAGATGCCATCAGCTAATAACTAGGGAAAAGTACATGCCATGATTATCTGTACTGGGTCAAAGAAAAGCACACCCTGCAATCATTCAGCTAATTCATGGACTATGAAATGATTTCTAGAAACTTTGAACATTTATGCTGGAAGGGTTGTTCTGACAAGAAAAATTTCTTCTCCTGTTGGTTTACTCATTTAGTTACACACACACACACACACACACACACACACACACACACACACAACCACAACACAGTTGAATAGTTACAAGCTAAACGTGCACCAAATATTGGCTCTGAAAACTCCTCCAGGATCAAACTCCCCTAGTAGTTTAAACATTTTATTTAAAAATACTCACCCTTTCATGCCCTGAAGTTAGGATTAATTCTGCTTTATTTTTGCCTTTCAATTACAAATTGGAAGTGAAACAAACTTTAGGATGTAGGCAGTCCTCTGTCTGGTTAATTTCAATACAGGAAGAAAAGTACATTAACGACAGGTGTTATTAAAAAATATAACAACATGTCCTCAAGTATGTCATGGAAACATCAGAATACTGACATGTTATTGTGCCAGAGTTGTATGCTAAGCATAAATCCAGTATGATTTTTTTGGGAAAGAACTGAAAGTTTTCAGGGACTCTGTGTTTTCAGATCCATATAATACCAGGCATCAAAACACCCTTCCAATGAGATGGGCCAACAAACGCCCAGTCCAGTGAACCAAGCAGGTGTATTTATGAGATGTAAAGTTGAAAGATCCACTCCTTCCCTTTAATTTTGGGTAATTTATTATGAACCACAAGCCAATCCAATATAGACGTATGTGTGTATGTGTGTATATGTATGTATATATATGTACGTGTATATATATGTATATATACATATATATATACATATGTGTGTGTGTATGTGTGCATAATTGTTTTGAAATATTTGGAAACCATGAAATACTTGTGTCAGTATAAATTCCCCTGAATAAAAGTATGTTATTCATTTTTTCAATTTAAAAATTAAGGGTAAAGAACTTGATCAATGTAGAGTAAAAACAAACTAGCACTTCATATTGCTGTAGACGTTCTCCTTTGGAGTGAAGAGATGGATTTGACCAAGGACAATTAAGTTACAATGTCAACTTTTTTTTTCTCCAGGAAATCACTGAGCTACATTTGATTTAAACTTCACTTTATAGTCTACAGACCTCCCCCTTATAGGAAAAGTACAGAGACTTCCAAGATTATGTGATAATATTATTTCAATAATTTCCAGATCTTTTGGAAATGGATTTATTTTAGTAAGTTGGTGAGTAGTTCTTAGTTTTCATTTGTTAATTTCTTCCTGTAGCAAGTTTGAACATGAACCATATCTAATGTTTCATGTATTTTCTCAAGTATTTTTGTCTGACATGCAAAAACTCTGAAATAAATCTTTACTTTTAGAAAAAGAAAAATATGTCCCTCATAAGGTACTATAAATACATAGGTAACTAACCCAAATGTTTCCATTGGTTCTTCTTTTGAAATATTTTGCTGACTTTTTATGATTATGAGGAACCATCATTAAAATATCTAGAAAGATTTTTAGAAAAATAAGGTTCCATAAAGTTTGGGAAGAACTCAAAACATGGTTAAGTATAGAAATCAACTCATTTGAACCGAAATCCTAGGCACTGCATCAGTAATGTGGAGATAGCTTCACATAATAATCAATTCACACACACACACACAAAACCTCATTGAACAACATGCATGTTTGTCTGTTTTCTATCTGGAATTGATTTCAGTTAATATCACAGATAGTAGTGATGTATGGATGCAGTGGAGATGGTTCACATTTCTTTCTACAGAATTTCTTCTCTCTGCAAGGAAATCAAGGCAGATGCTCGCGTCTTTCAGCTGCGTGTGCACTGGGAGAATGTGTGTTCGACAATCTTAAAACGCAAGCCAAAACTATGGGCGCTATCCAAATGTGCATTTTTACCAAGATCTGAAAATCATCATCGCTCCATCTTGTTTTCCGAGGCAATGTTCCTGTCTCCACAGAGGTAGATAAAACAAAGACTGGTTGTTTCTTTTTCTTTTCTAAAATAAGTATAAAGTCTGAACTCAGAAAGTGTCCTGTCTTGTTTTGGACATCACCACAGCGGCTATTTGTTTTTCAATTATAACACAGGAAGTAAGTTCTTTATACGCAGAGACTGTGTGTGCTGTTCAGATCATTGACAAAGACCACGAAGGAGCAGCTTTAGGGCATTTTTTCTGGCAAACATTATGTCTAGGAGGAAAGCTAATGTCAAAGGGCAGATTTCTTTGGGACTGTTCTCTCCAATTTTAGATGCTTGGAGTGTTCAGAGACAGTGGAATGGGAATCATTACAGTGTAAAGCCCACTCCAGTGGAACATAAACCTAGCCGTGTACAGATACCTCAGAGACAGACCTGATGACTTCCTGGAGTTCAAGTTGTATGTGAAGAAAGTTCATAGCCAAGCACATTGCTGTGCATTTGACTGGACCAATACCAGGCATTTCTGATTGAACCATCGTACAAAAAAGTATCACACAAAAAATACACACACACATATAAATGTGCATGATCTCATGACGTCTCTTTACATTGAAAAACACATAATAAAGGCATTTTGACTGGTACAGATGCCTGTTATGCTTGTATGTAGATTGAAATGCGATGTGAATGTTGATAGCACTCAGTAAATATAACTTCATGAAAATAACCGTCCTTAGGCTTATTACTTTGTTTCGGCTCTGAGGCTTGAACTCAGGGTCCTGTTCTCACTGGGCTTTTTCCACTCAAGGCTGGTGCTCTACCACTTGTGCCACACCTCCACTTCCAGCTTTTTGCTGGTTAATGGGGGATAAGACTCTCTTGTCTTCCCTTGTCTGGCTTTGAATTACAATCCTTAAATGTCGGACTCAAGGGTATCTTGGATTTCAGATGTGAGCCATTGGCACATCTTAACTTTTTAAATGAAAGCATTCGTTGGAGTTGATCAGCATTGTCCAGTTTCGAGATTGGGTTGATTTCCCAAGGAATGCTTGTCACACACCACACTAGTGACAGAGATAAGAGACAACAGCGCTAGCTGAAGCACTGGATTCCTGGGGAAAGGGAAAAGCAACGATCACTCTTGATCACTTAGCCCCACTTGGCCTCTGGTAAATCGATTCTATACGTGATCCCATACTGAGTTGGTCAGCCTGCCCAGGCGCAGAGCTGGCAAAAAGTAACTCTTTGGTTTCAGGAACAAACACGAATGAGACTTTTCTGATATTTTTAACTGGAGATTAACGACCAAATTAATCTCTGTGCTCAAAATTTGATTAAAACATTTTTCATAATTCACACACTCCAAAAATACCATTTATTTAGTCCAAATCCACGGCACCAAGATTGTCTGCTGTCCACAGCACTGTTTGGTTTTGTAGCAATTCACTAGGTAATAACTTTCACATAATCATTTTATTAGGTAAGCCCCCACGCTGCCCACCACAACCAGTTTCACAAATTCTGCTTCAGTTATGAAAAGCAAGATCTTCAGTTTGCTGTATTAAATCTACTTAAAGTCATGAGATCACCTCCTGAATGCAAATCTCTTTTTCTTTCTTCAGCTCTGTTCTTAGTCTGACTGACCAGCCATTATAGTCCAAGTGGCTGAATGTTGCTCTAAGCATTTTTCACTGAGCTCTCTCTCTCTCCTCTCTCTCTACTCTTCCCTCCTTCCCTCCCTTCCTCCACCTCTCCTCCCCTCTCTCTATAGTAGACAAGATCCTGGAAACAAATTATTTGGAAAAGGAAACAAAAGGCTACATTTCTTCACTAATAGGAAAAGTTGGGATTAGAAAAGATACGTGTTACAGATTTATCAGAAATGCATAACCCATGATATTGAGATTTATATTTCAATTATTTTAAGTAGGTTCATCTCTAAAAAATAAATTTTAAAAACCAGTCTGTTCCCAAACTAACAGTATGTAGTAGTTTTTTTTTGTGGCAAACATGTCTAGGAGGGAAAGCTAATGTCAAAGTAGTAGTAGTAGTCATTCAGCACTTTCCCCAGGGCTGTATTATTTATGTAGCATTTTTAGAAGGTAGAACTGAAGTTAAGTCGGTTCTCAGATCTCTCCCATCTCACCCCCTTCTGCTCAAAGTTAGGCTCTACCACTTGAGCCATAGCTCTACTTCCAGATTTTTGCTCGTTAATTGGAGAAAGTGCTCCCTCAGATTTGTCTGCCTGAGCTGGTTTCAAACTGTGATCCTCAGATCTCAACCTCCTGAATAGCTAGGATTATAGGCAAAAACCACCTGTATCTGGATAGAACGTTTTTTTCTTCAAATAAATGTTTTTTTAAATGAATTGTATGACTTTGTATATGAGAGCTATTATAGACATAACTGAAAACATCTTCCTCAGATTCTAAAAGTTTAAATTCCTTATAGTAAGACAAAATAAGCTCAGACTCTGGAAGTATTCATACAAACACACATTATTAATACTTTAACTTCTAAATTTAATCTATACTTTTAAAAAATCTCTACATTTAGGGGCCAGAAAGGTAGCTCAGTGGTAGAGTGCTTGCCTTGCATGAAAGAGGCCCTGGGTTCAATCCCTCAGCACCACATACGCAGAAAAAGCCAAAAGTGGTGCTACAACTCAAGTGGTAGAGCGCTAGCCTTGAGCTGAAGAGTTGCCCAGAATTCAGGCCCCCAACCGACAAAAAAAAATCTCTATATTTAAAGTTGAATCACACTTACAAAAAAATGATATCCACTAGGCAGTTCTGAGATCTTTATTTCTTGTCAGCGCCCTGTATAATGATCACTGATCTGTGCTGCCCTTCCTTGGTCTTTTCTTTAGGAGAAAAGAGAAGAAGAAACAGAGAGAGAGAAAAAATTCTCTCGTTCATATATTACTTCTTTAGGAAGAAAAGATGAAATACTTGTGGATCAGTATTTGTGGTTTATTGCAGGTTTGCATGCATATATCCTTTCACAGTCATTGGCTGTAGGAGCTTGCCACTGGTGGCTCATGCCTGCAGTTGTAGTTCAAGAAGCTGATATGTAAGGATCAGAGTTCGAAGCCAGCCTGGGCAATAAAATCTGTGAGACTCTTATCTCCAATGAAGCACCCCAAGAGCAAGAAATGGGACTGTGGCTCAAGTGGTAGAGTACTAGCCTTGAGCAAAATAGCTCAAGAACAGCACCAGGCTCATAGTTCAAGCCCTAGGACTGGTAAAACGGCAACAATGGTGGGTGTCTTCATGCTGGTTGCTGCTGGAAAGTGTTCTTTCTCTAGTGATCTCTCATCCAGCATAGGTACTACAGGAACTAACCCTGATCTTCATGGCTGGAATCTCCACACCTGAATCTTATACCCTTTGTTCCTTCCAGTGTTGCATGCTCGCCTGAGCTAGGTTTTTGTATGCACTTGTGTGTACGTGTGTGTTTGTGTGTGTGTGTATGTGCCAGTCCTGAGTTTGAACTTAGAAGGAAGTAAGAATGTGTAAGAATCACAAGATTGGAAAAGACATAGCCATCCACAACGTCGTTACTAAGAATGAGGTCCCTGAGCTATCGGCATTCTTGTATGTGAGCTTGTTAGAAAGGACCAGTTCCCCAAACTGACTTTGCATTTAGGTAGGAAACTGAACAACCTGTGCATACCTTAAGATTTGAGAAGTATCCTGTCTCTTCTTTTCTTTTCTTCTTTTTGTTGAGATGGGACTCAAACTCAGTACCTGACATTTTGCTCTACCACCTGAACCATGCCTCCAGACCCTACCCTGCCCATTCTTAGATAAGAATATATCCTCATCAAATCAAAATGTGCATATTTCAGAGGCATTCCTAGATAAGACCATGTGTATTTATTTACTTCTTTGTGCTTTGTGCTGTCCTGGGGTTTGAACTCAGGGCCTCGGTGCTGTCCCTAAGCTTTTATGCTTAAGATTAGCACTCTACCATGTCTAGCTTTTTTGGTGATTAATGGCAGATAAGAGTCTCGTGGACTTGCCTGCTGTGGTTGGCTTCAAACCATAATCCTCAGATCTCAGCCTCCTGAATTGCTAGGGTTGTAGGTCTGAGCCATTGATTCCTGGTTTGGAAAAGGTATTCTTATTTCTGTCTACACAATCCTCAACATCAAGGAGATACTCATAACATTTTGTGACTATATCACAAGAGAGTGTCAATGTTAAAATTGTTCCTGAAGCACGGAGTGGTGTCATTAAGTCATATAAAGCATGTGTTGGGAACTTCCCAAAAGGCAAGGAGGCTTCCTGGCCTGCCAGAGTCAGAGAACTACATCAAATGTGACATGTCTAGGAGTCTCTCCGCTCAGGACTGTGTTGATTTAGATGGTTTCTTATCAGTGTCTCTCTGGGTGCGGTTAGTATCTCCACTCCTGTTTATTAGATAGAGCTTTGTGTTACTGCACTGCAGTCTCCTTCCCTCTGATGCATTGTACCTGGGGCCCATCTGGACAACCAGAGGGTCTTTAATCCCTTCCATCTTGAAACCGACTTTAAAGCAGCCATGTCTCCTGTCATTCACCAGCTACTGGCCAGTCCTAGCAGGACTGAGACAGTCTCCAGGACCCAGGGTCTGTCTGCTGGTCCTTGTGTCCCTCTTGGGGGTTGTGGGATGGGCAGCTGGTGGAAGTTAACCTGCAGATGAGGAAGATGGCCAGCTGTGAAGCTTCGATGTCTATCCTGCTCCACCCAGCCCTCCCTATCTTCCTCAGTGTCCTTTATAGGTTAAAAGTTCCTCCTGGTGGCTCATGCCTGTCATCCTAGCTATTCAGGAGGCTGAGATCTGAGGATCACCATTCGAAGCCAGTCCAGGCAGAAAAGTCCACGAGACTCTTATCTCCAATTAACCACCAAAAAGCCAGAGGTGGAGCTGTGGATCAAATGGTAGAATGGGAGCCTTGAACACAAAAGCTCAGGGACAGAGCCCAAGCCCTCAGGTTGGGCTTTGGGTTGGGCACAAGAACAAAAACACAAAAAAAGTTCCATCTATTTGGAACATTCTAGAGCTCTGCAGGGTTTTACACTTCACTAAATCTCCGATGAAATGCTCTTCCCCAGAGCAGCCTGTTCTGCGCACAGCCTAGAAAGGCTTCTCTCTTATCCTCCTCCCCATTTCCATTTCTTCTCTAACCCCCTTGGCTGCCTGACTTTCTTTATAGGACCATTGTTCACTGGAGTGGGAATATTAATTACATCCACTTGTTTATTTGCTCATCATTTCTTTTATCCTCTAGTTTCCAGTGTCTTGCCTTCCATTACATCCCAGAGCCCAGCACACCGTCAATGCCCAAGTGATCCAGGGCCCCTCTTCCTGTGAACTCTGCCATACACCATGTTCGCCTCTTGAACAGGGTTGCTGCCTTGTTGGTGGGCGCTGCTTGTTTCTGCGTCATCAGGAGCTGGATTGTACATGATGTCTTTGATCAAAACCTTCTGTGGTCCATGTGTTCAGCAGCTGCAGCTGCAGATGTGTTAGGAGATAGAGCAAGACGGCTGCTTTTCCCCTCCAAAGCAATATTCAAAGCTAAGTTTTCTATAACACATAGACTGTCTCTGAATTTGGATAGTTTACATGCCCTAGTTGGTCAGTGTATTGAGAAAAACTAAAAAAGCCTTTCTTTCTTTTTCCTTTCTTTCTTGATTGCTTGCTTGCTTTCCTACTTTCTTGCTGGTCCTGGGGCTTGAGCTCTTGGCCTGGGTGCTCACGGTCCCTGGGCTCCTTTTGTTCATGGTTAGTACTCTACCACTTGAGCCACAGCACCATTTCTGGCCTTTTCTGTGATTAGAGATAAGAATCTCATGAACTTTCCTGCCAGTGCTGGCTTTGATCTGTGATCCTCAGAACTTAGCCTCCTGAGTAGTTACAAGGCATGAACCACTAGCAACCAGCTTAGAAATTTTTAAAATGACTCAAGTACCTGAGATAGAACACAGACAAGAAATCAGGATAATTGCTGGCTGAGGAGTAAAGGGATTTGAACTCAGGGCCTTTGTGAGCTCAGCAGCTTTGTGAATCCACTTTCCTGGTAGAGCATTTGGTGGTGGTTATTTTATCTTCGGGTCTATCCTTGTCATTAGCAAAACCAGAAACGGTGTCAGTTCAGAAAACAATGTGATCATTCCTCTGTTGCACCTGGCCCTCAGACTGGGGAGACTCACCATTTTACCCTTTGATATATTACGAATGGATAACGGTGGTTACTTTTCCCTTGCACAAACCTCGGGAGGCGTGGTGCGCAGCGACCACCTTGCCACTCACATCTCTGCTTTCTCGTGTACCTGTGGGTGTCTGATGGGCTCTGATGGGAGCTGATTGCTTTCCAGTCTTCCCTTCGTGGAGCCACCATACTTTTCTGGGATCAGACACCATATTCCCACTTATCCTAGGCTGAAAGTCATCCTGGAAGGTGCCCAGAGGGCAGCCGGCAGGAGTGGGTTTGAGGAAGGTTCATAGGCTTTATTTAGCTAATCTGTTTGGACTTATAGTCCAAAAATGGTTCAGTCACATATATTTGATCTTCTTCCTCCTTTTCCTCCTCCTCCCTCTCTTCTTCCTCTTCCACTTCTATTATTATTGTTATTAGTAGTAGTTTGGCTATACTGGGATTTTAAATCAGAGATTCATGCTTACTAAGTAAGTGCTTGGCTGCTTGAGCCATACTTTTAACCCTTCTTGATCTGTTTATTTTTATTTATTTATTTATTTTTATTTATTGTCAGTCATGGGGCTTGAACTCTGGGCCTGTGCGCTGTCCCTCAGCTCTTCATCTCAAGGCGAGTACGCAACCACTTGAGCCACAGTGCCACTTCCAGTTTTCTGGTGGTTTATTGGAGCTCAGAGTCTCACAGACTTTCTTGCCCAGGCTGGCTTTGAATCGCAATCCTCAGATCTCAGCCTCCTGAGTAGCTAAGATTTACAGGCATGAGCCACTGGTGCCTGGCTGACCTGTTAATTTTTTAGAGTCTCACTTTTCCCCACAGGCTAGCCTGGGAGTCTTGCTTTTTCCTCTAGATGACTACAATCCTCCTGTTGTATTTCCTACACACCTAGATGTCAGGCACGAACCACTACACCTACTATTGAGGGGAGGAGGATGTCTCTCACAAACATTTTCACCCAGGCTGTCCTGGAACCATGCTACTCCAGATCTCAAGTTACCAAGGTGTGAGCTACTGGGATCTAGCCCAATAGTTTTTTTTATTTTTCTTCTTACTTTCTTATTTTTCTTCTTACCTTCTTCTTATTTTCTTCACACATCCCACATCTGTCTTCCTTTTTCTGTTACCAGCCATTTTTTCCACAAACAGTCCCTTATCAGAACTTAAATATGAGTTTGGACTTCTTCCTGCTTTGGTTCTTTTTGAAGTGTTAGTCCATTTGAAATATCCAGTGCAGCTCAGATCCTACCCAGAGTGTGACAGATCCATTTCCCACCAGGACAACTGAAATCAGGATTTTACTATTTCTAACCCATGTGTCGTACTACCTTGCACACCAGGCTTTCTTTCCTCTCTTCTCCTCTGTTACCACACATTATTTGATGTAAGAATTTGTTTTACTCTCTGGTTAATTTCATTTCTCGATTTCTCTCCTCACTTCCATTGTGTGCTTTTATTGTATGCGTTCCTGTAATGAATGTGATACCCTCTCTCCAGTTCCTGCCTTCAGCTCCCCTCCCGCCACACACACGCTGGTCTCCGGTCTATTCGGCACCCAAATCACTCCATTACGCTCCATCTGGCCTCCAAAGTCGATTCCATCCTCACTCTGCCAGATGCAAATGCAAGGCCCTTCATCTGAGCGTTTGGCTTTTACAAAAATTAGTGTGTGTGTGTGCTGCTGTTTCTATAATCCTGTCCCTACAATCTACTCTCTGCATAATGACCAAGTAATTGTTTAGAAAGCATGGATTAGAACAATGTCCTGCCTTCCTTAAAAGGTTTGGCTGGTGTAGAGTCCAAACACAATTGCAAATTTCCACCTTGTCGGCATATCTTTTTTTCCCCCCATCCTTCCTCCTCACTAATGGTGTTTCCTTCCAACAAAGCTCAGGGCTACCTCAGGACCTTTGCACCAGCTGCTTCTCTGCCTGGAGTGCTCTGTCTACTGACATGTCTTCCACTGACTTCCCTTTCTCATTTAAGCTCACTGTAAATGTTTCTTCTACCAAACGCTCTCTAAATATTCAACATGAAGTGACTGTCACCTCATAGTCCTTAATATGCCCATTTTGACCTTCTGTGTAGTGATGAGTGCCAGCCTGATTTATGTTTGTATGCATGTAATGTCTGACAATGTCCCTGGAAGATGCCATTGACATTTTTGGGCTCTGTTGCCTTGGTGTGTGTGTGTGTGTGTGTGTGTGTGTGTGTGTGTGTGTGTGTGTTGTGTACATATATATTGTATTTATACAATATATAGATTGTTAGTTCTTAGGAGAGTTCTTTCAAGCTCCTACATTACCACATTCACTTTGGAATATCCATTTGGCAGCTGGCAAGTTGGTCATGGACAACTTGCTTGTTTGTTTTCATTGATTTTTAAACTCTTCTGTCCTTACTTTTGGTTTTGCTGTGGCATTCTTGAGTATCTCACTGAAAGCTCATTTCTTGGCCAAAGTAACTGTTTAAAAAAAAACCAAGGAATGGGTGGCATGTTTTAGGGTGCCTGCCAATGAGCATTAAGTGTCAGATAGCCAGTACAACTCCAGGTCTCAAATGGAAAAGAAATCAAATTTCTAAGCCAGGCACTGGTGCCTGCAATCATACCAACTCAAGAGGCTGAGATCTGAGGATAATGGTTCAAAACCAGCTGGGGCAGGGAAGTCCGTGAGACTTATAATCACCAAAAAGCCAGAAGTGGAGCTATGGTTCACGTGGTAGAGGAGTAACCTTGAGTGAACAAGTTCAGGGACAGTGCCCAAGCCTTGCGTTCAAAGTCCAGGACTGCTCACACTCACAAAATCAAATTTCTAAGGGTTCCGTATCTGAGAATCTTGACACTTCTTGACTCACCTTCTAGGCCTGGTACAGGTTTCTTCTTTGCTAAATTGCCATGGAAGATGTGATGTGCAATTTGTAAACTGTCTTGGGGATCATCACACAGGAAGTCATTTGCACCTGTTGCTGATCAGCAGGAAATGAGGCTTAGTTAGCCTCATTTAGCATTTAGTTAGCCTCATGTTAGCAAGAAGGAGGCTTTTGTTCTCCAGGGATCCTTAGCTTCTCTAAGGATAGTAGAAATGGGTCCAGCTATCTCAGCTCTCAGGAGACTTTCCATAGAAATAAGGCATTTATCATTTTGACCCTCCCCAACTTTGTACCTTTTCATACATTGCATTGAACTGTTTGCTAACAGTGCATCAGATGTGTTTTAGGAGGTCTGTGTCTCTTGTGAAATGGAGTCTGGTTACCTGGATCAAAACTAGACCTCTCTGTAGCCATTTATTTTGGTCATTTCTACTGTTAACTGTGCATTTATTTATTTACTTTGTATTTTGGTGGTGATGCTCAGAGGAGCATCTGTGCTCAAGGTTTGCACCACTCCACTTCTGGCATTTTTTCAGTTTAGAAGCATCTCAAAGACTTTCCTGCCAGGCCTGGTTTGAATGACAATCCCAGCCTCCCGATAGCTATATTTCCAGGCGTGTATCATGGGTGCAACCGTCTCTTGGTGCTTTTTGTTAGCATAAATGATGATGAAGCCGTAGAGATACTGACTTTATAGTGAGACCCTCTTTCAAGGAGTTCCTACTCGGAATTCAACACCCACCAGAATTCCCTGACTGGCCCTGTTAGAAACTGCACACCACGGGTATAAGAGCAGGTGAATGACAGGATGGAAACTTTATTTGAATCCTTGGTATGTTTCAATTTTCTGTTGCTTTTTTTTAAAAAAAAATATGTATTAATTTAATTTCCTTTTAGAATGAAAGTTGGCAGTCACCCAGGGAAGTGCCTGAGGAGATCACAATCATTGATGCTGAAATGCACCGGAGGGCCCCTAAGCCATAGAATTACAGACCTAATAACACTAAAGCCCTTCGTAATCGCCCCACATGTGATGCCAGCCCTCCTTTAGAGAGCAGAGAGCACAAGTCTGCCATGGTAGGGCTGGCCCTGCTTAGCTGGAGGAGGGAGGAGCTGGCAGCTGTGCCCAGGCTCTGAGGTCATGGCAGGATTAGAGGTCACCTTCCTGGGATTGCAGACCACACTGCAAGGCTGACCGAGAGCCATGCACTTCCTTGAGGTAACACCAGCTATAACCAGTGATAGCATATGCTTTTTTACCCCCTTTTGCTTCAAATTTTCAACCACAGAAGAAGGTATTTTTGGAGTTTTACGACCAACCAGCTTCAGGAAATATTTTCATTGTTTGCAAAAGGCAACAAAACAAAGCTGCTTTGGGAATTCAACTTAAAAACAAGAAATTAGGATTCTTGTTGAGTTTCTGCCTGGAGATGATTCTTGCATTCAGGTTGGGCAAAGGGTAGGCTTTGTATAAAAGTTTTCCTGCCCAGCAAATCACCACAGACACAAAGGCCAACGTGACATTATTAATTATTCTTATTCTTATTTCTTCTTCCTTATAGCTCAATGCCACAGATTTCCAATCAGGTGTTGCATGGATGTTTCAAACAAAAAACAAAAATGCCCTCTTGTTTAAAAATAGAAGTTAAAAAGACTAAATATTTGCATTGAAAGGGGGGAGAAGAAAAAGAACAGAAATCTCTGCCCACAGACCATCCCTTGAAATTATCCCCACTAAATTATAATCATGCACTTTCTGCTCTCTGTAATTAAACATTAGATTTCATTTATTTTTCATTTATTCCAGATGCAGTTGCTTCAAGTCATTCACAATACCTATCCTTTTGGCGCTATGGAAATGTGTGTCAGGTTTGTGGCCTGTAGATGATGGGGAGTTTTTTAAAATATTTTTTATTGTTATTATAAAAGTGATGTACAGAGAGGCCACCGTTACATAAGTCAGGGAAAGAGTACATTTGTTTTTTGGACAGTGTCATCCTTCCCTTCATTCTCCCAGTTTTTTCCCTCCCATCCCCAACCACAGGTTGTATAATTCATTTTCCACATCATGTCTCGTGAGCACCACTGCTGCATTTGTTCATTGTTTGTGATAATGTTTTTTTAAAAACTAGATTCAGTTATTTCTGCAAAGAACTTGCAGCCCCTGCATCTTGCTGGCAGAGTGGTAGGCCATTTGCTTTGATCCTGTTTGCATAGGTAGACACAGCTGTTGGCTGCTGTTCTGAGGGGGTGTATAGCACCCAGAATGGTCACATTGATTTTATCTGTGTCAGTCACCCCTATTTAGAGAGCCATGGACAGTGAGATGAAAACACAAAGGGAAAATGCAAATTTCTTCCAGTGATGAAATACTGTAACTACAGTATAAAGGCTGTTGAAAGCAAGCTTCCCAATACTTTGACATAGTTTCCTATTTTCTGTGTGTGTGTGTGTATGTGTGTGTGTGTGTGTGTGTGTGTGTGTGCGCGCGCGCATGTGTGCCTAGAGCCTGGATGCTGTCTTTGAGTTTTTTCACTCAAGACTAGCTTTCCACCAATTGAGACAGTTCCACTTCTGACTTTTTAGTGGAGATAGGAGTCTTACAGATTTTCCTGCCAGGGCTGGTTTTGAACCGTGATCCTCAGGTCTCAGCCTCCTGTGTAGCTAGGATTACAGGGATAAGCCACCAGTGCCTGGGTCTTTCCCTATCCTTAAGGTTTTCTGTTGCCATTTATAGTTAAATCCATTTAAGGCAGTCAAAATAATTCAGATCTGTTTTCTTCTCATCACCGTTTATACAGTTTCAGACTAGAAATTGTGCTCACTAAATAAACTAGGTTAAACAGTTTAACCAGGATTGTCAAGAGGATTAGCTGGTTTCAAGTAATTGCAGGTAAATTATATTTATTTTATCATTTTGGTTTATCATTTTATTTTATTTCGTTAAATTTTTTCTTTCTTATATTGCATGTTTTGTGCCAATATTGAAGCTTGAACTCAGGGCCTGGATGCTATCCGTGAACATTTTTGCTCAAGGATGGTGCTCTACCACTTGAACCACAGCTGAGAATCAGATGAGAATCTCCCAGATTTGTATGCTGGCTTCAAACTGCCACCCTCAACTCTCAACTTTCTGAGTCCCTAGGATTAGAGACAAATTTCACACTACCAGCAATGTAGCTTCTATAGAACCCCTGAAGCCAGTCCCATTTGCTTGTGGGTTTTCTGTGTTTTGTTATGATAGATATCAGCCTGGGTGTTTGTTTGATGCAGTGGAACATTATTCAAGTGTGCTTTTATGTTTTACTTTGCTTGTCATTTGGCCATTTTACAATTCACGAACATTTCTGTGGGTTTGGGCGGGGGGAATGGCTGTATCAGGTGCCTATTACTATTTATTTCAACTACGGTAAAGCTCTATAGAATAAGAAGCTCAAATTGATGCTGCAAATTATTTGTTAGATTCTTGGTACATTTTTGATCATCTACTTTTGGGTTTTGCACAATAACGCAAATACTTCATAACTATTCATTCCAGGTATTTCTTTTCTTTTTCCTTCCTTCCTTGCCTTCCTTCCTTCCTTTTGCTAGTCCTGGGTCTTGAACTCAAGACCCGGGCACTACATGAGCTTTTGTGCTCAAGGCTAGTGCTCTACCACTTGAACCACATGTGGCTCCACTTCCAGCTTTTTCGTGGTAAATTGGAGATTAATGTCTTAAGGATATTTCCTGCTTGGGCTGACTTTGAACTATGATACTCAGATCTCAGCCTCCTGAGTAGCTAGGATTGCATGTGTGAGCCACCAGTGCCCAGCTTGAGGTAGTCTATTTTCTAAAGATTGTGGAAGAGCAAAGAATTAAAATGTTTTTCTTTTCTCTTTTTAGTTTTGGTAGGACTTGAAGGTATACACCAAACATGATAAAGACCTTTGAGTCATGAGCAATGTTCCAATCCAAACAGTGAAAATCACTCTTCTTGGTAATCAGGATGACACACAGAGTGTTTCTGGATTGTGCAGAATTATATGGTCCAGTTGATTGGCTCAAATAGAAAATGAAAGATATTTGGCATGATCTCAGCAACTGTCTACCTCGGTTCCAACTCTAGCCTCGGTAATAGAAAGGTAGAAAGATTTCTGGCTGAGCATCTCCTGCATTAGCTACCAGATGGCCATGAAAAGTTGAATAGTTGAGAAAGAAGGGCTGAAAAATCTGATTGATGTTATTTAACTTAAGCTTTAAATTTAGGCAAGTCTTCGCTACTCAGAAGTAATCAGGAGGGGAAAAAAATGTCAGAAGCAATAAAAAATTAAGCCATTAGAGGGCACTTTTGTAACCTTATAAGAGGAATCTGTTCTATTTTTTCTTTTTCCTTTGGCACAGTAACTGGGGCTTGAACTCAGCACCTAGATGCTGTCCCTGAGCTTTTTTGCTACTTGAGCCACAACTCCACTGCTGGTTTTTTGTTTTGTCTTGTTTTGTTTTGTGTGTGGCTAATTGCAGATAAGAATCTCATGGACTTTTCTGTCTGCCTTTGAAATGAGATCTCAGATTTCAGCCTCTCGTAGTTAGGATTACAGGTATGAGCCACCCCTCTGGTGCCCAGCGTGAGTCTTGTTCTTAGAGATAAGACGTTGTTCTTAAGAATAATTTTTAGTTATTTATTTAAAGTCACTAATTTTAAATTATAAATGTCCAAGAGACACTTTTATTACCAAGAAATCTGTAAAATCTGCCTTCATTTAAGCCAATTGTAAAGTTTTGTTTTTATTTTTATTTTTTATTTATTTTTTTGTCAGTTATGGGGCTTGAACTCTGGGCTTGGGCACTGTCCCTGCACTTTTCAGCTCAAGGCAAGCTCTCTACTGCTTGAGCCACAGTGCCACTTCTGGTTTTCTGGTGGTTTATTGGAGATAAGGGTCTCACGGTCTTTCCTGCCTGGAGAGTGGATGCTGTCCCTGAGCTTTTGTGCTCAAGGCTAGCACTCTGCCAGTTGAGGTACAACTCCACTTCTGGCTTTTTTGGTAGTTAATTAAAGGTAAGAGTATCACAGATTTTCCTACCTGAGCTAGCTTCAAACCACAATCCTCAGATCTCAGCCTCCTGAGTAGCTAGGATTACAGGTGTGAACCATTTGACACTTAGCATAAATATGTATAATTCTTATAACTAGTTAATTTTTTTAATTTAAAAAGGTATCTATTCCCTATCGTTGGTGGTTTAAATAATATCTATGTCAGCTAATAAACTATACAAACCAGTAAAAGAAAAATTAATGAGGGAAAGCTTAGTGTTAAGAAGTATGGAGAGTCGGGGATTTTCCTCTGCTTCCAGGCTAAAAATTAATCTGCCATAGTTTCACGGACAGTAGAAGAAGGCAAGAGACTGTAGGATCACAGATAAAGGACTTGATTTCTCAGAGCAATGGTGGTGGGAATGCCAGCAGCACTTTCATTCATACATTCTCTGGCCCCCAAATCCCACAAGACAACAAGAAACACAGATAGTGCAAGGGTTTCATGGCAGAAAGGGGTCTGAACCCAGGTACTTAAATCTTTTATAGGAGAGCAAAAGAGCTATCTTTGATTCCAAAACCTTATCCTATAGAGCTGTTCATGGACACACTAGGCATCCCTAATCCACAAATCTGCAGTCGGAAATGCTCCAAAATCCAATATTTTAAACACTAATATGACTCCACTTGTCAAAACTTCAATACCACTAAACTTGTTTCATGCACAAAAGTACTATAAAACATTCTATGAGTTTACTTTCAGGCCATGTGTCTAAGGGGGGTAAATAATGTATGTGCTTAGATTAGATACCTAAAGCATCTTATTATGTAGATGCAAATACTCTAAAATTTAAGGAAGTTCTCAGTCCAAAATATTTCTAGTCCTAAGCATTTTCAAATAAGGAAAATTGCTCCTGGATTGGAAGGATCAACATCATGAAAATGGCAATACTTCCCAAGGCTATTTACAAATTCAATGAGATATACCTATCAGTATTCCAACCTCATTCTTCAATGAAATAGAAGAAGCAATCCAAAAATTCATATGGAACAATAAAAGACCCTGAATAGCAAGAAAAGGATCCTTAACAGAAAGAATAGTGCTTGAGGAATACCAAGAGCAAATTTCAAACTCTACTACAAAGCCATAGTAATCAAAACAGCTTGGTACTGGCACAACAAGACCTGAGGAAAATGCAATTTACAAACATCCTTTATTTCTTAAAATGGAAACAAAAATACAAATCGTGCCTTCATCTTAGCGTTGTCACTAACAGTCGCTAAGACAGAACATTTTTGAAAAATGCCAAGAACACGCCTGTTTATACACAATAGAGTGTATTAATATCATCCCATTTCTTAAAATTAGCCAATTTAACAAAGCAAATGGTCTTCCTAAGGATAATGAAGGATGCCAGGGAAATTCTGAGCATTCCTGAGGGGCTGGAGCTGATCTCAGTACCCCAAATATCCTAGGGTGTTGGGCTGCTTAGGCAGGCAAGTCATCCAGTAGCTCTGTGAAGCTGGCGGCTTTATGGGCAACCTTAGAACTTAATCAGTGGGGCTGCCCCTGAGTGGCCCCTGGGAAAATACATCCCCTTATCTCTCACACTAGGCTACTAGAGTGTGCTTGCTCTCCGCTCATACAGCAAGACAACGTCCGACAATTTCTGAAGCAACTCTTAAAAGCAGTTATCCTCTTTGTTAGTGCTAGTGGCTCATGCCCATAATCCTAGGTGCTCAGGAGGCTGGGATCTGAGGATCATGGTTTAAACCAGCCTGGGCAGGAGAGTCCATGAGTCTCTTATCTCCAAGTAATCACCAAAAAGCTGTAGTAGAATTGTGACTCAAGTGGTAGAGCACTAGCCTTGAGAAAAAGAAACTCAGGGACAGTGCCCAGGCCCTGAGTTAAGCCCAGGACTAGCATGTGTGTGCGCACATGCACACACACACACACACACACACAATTGATCTTTTCGGCTCTCAAGAGGAAAAATTTGGATACTATAAGGAAGAATAATGTGAATGGGTTTATTTGTGCTAAATTAATAAATATTGCTGAACATATTATGCAGGGTAGAAAGGAGCAAGGGTAGATGGGGAAGAATAGCGGATACTATATAACATAATATATAATAAATGTAATATAGTATATATAGTATAATATATAATAATATATTATACAATAATAGGTGATGGTAGTTCTATTCAATTTATCTACCTTGTTCCTATTGAGAACAAGTTTGCTGAGGTTTGGTTTAAACCATCAATACATCTCTTGTTGCTCTAACTTGTTATTATAATGTAACTTATGAAAGATTCCACTTATATTCCCATCTTCTCTTGGATTTCTCCTTCACAATCACTTGAATACTGAGAGATAGATTATTTAATAAACCTAAAGGTACAGGTGGACCCATTGCAACAATGAGATGTACAAGTAATTATGTAGAAAAACGAACTTTACAACTTTGGGGGGTGGGGGGAGTAGGGGGGATATATGGGTGTGGGGGGGCGGGTTATGGGAAGGGATAGGAAGGGGAGACAAACAAGGAAGCAATAATGCTTGATAAGAAATGTACTCATTATCTTGCCCATTAATTGTAACTCTTCTGTATTGTATTTTCATAATAAAAAATTTAAAAAAATATGAAAAAGTTATGAAAGACAACTCAAGAATGTAGAGGATATACCGTGTTCATACAATGAAAAAAATTAATATGCAAAAAATACAAAATAAAAAATAAAATAAACCTAAGGGACCTGGTGTTATTAGTAGTGTGCTAACTGGTTTGAGGAGGATGTTAGTACTCCTGTAGGAAATCAGCATCCATTTGTAGAGGTAATCGATCATTTCCATCTATCTAAAGTCTCCAGGAAACTGAGGTCCATGCGAGTCATGTACCGTGGCAAAGATTTTTCATTTAGTTAGGTATATGACAAAATGTCAGGTTTCTTAGTTCCCAGTCAGGTTTCCTTTCAAATGCAATGCAGTGAAGACGTAGGGATCGGAAGTAAGCAGTGACTATAGCTTTCCTGAGAGATGTAATACAGGATGGAAGATTGGGCCTACCCAGATCTGTATCCTTCTCTGATTCATTCCAGTAGAATAGCATCTACTTCACCTAAATGTGGGAAGGAACTTGGTGAATTTAGTGCATGGTGATATTTAGTCATTGCAGAGATTTGGAAAGGAAGACACCAAGAAATAAAATGTTTGAAGCCAGGTGTCAATGGCTCACACCTGGAATCCTAGCTACTCAGGAGGCTGAGATCTGAGGATTGTGGTTCAAAGCCAACCGGACAGGAAAGTTTATTAGACTCTTTTTTTTTTTTTTAATTTAATTTTATTTTATTTGAGAACATACTGTACAGAGGGGTTACAATTACATGGGCAGGATAATGCATATATTTCTTACCAAGCATTGCAGCCTCCTCCTTTGTTTACCCTTCACCTCCTTTCCCAGCCTCCCCCCTCCCTCCCAACCAATCATACCCCCCCACCCCCCACCCCCCACCGACATTGTAAAGCTGGTTTTGACATGACATTTTGTACTTCTCATTGTTGCAATAGGTCCACCTGAATCCTTAAACGACTTGTTTGTCCCCATCTCCTCCACATGTTATACTGACATCAAATATAGTGAAAGCGGGGGTTACACTGTGGGGGAGGGACATACAAAGCAACAAAGAAATAATCTTATAAATGCGTTAGAAACACATGCATGAAAGAAACAAAAACAATAAAATACATATTTGAGGTTTCGTTTTCCTAACATCACATTATCTGACTTTTTCCGCTTGACTCATACCTATACTAGATATTGCAAATAAGGGAAACCATGGGACCTATGTTTCTTTGGGCCTGGCTTACTTCACTTAATATAATTTTTTCCAAGCCTTTCCATTTCCTAACAAATGGGGAAATGTCATTCTTTCTGATGGAGGCATAGAATTCCATTGTGTATATATACCACATCTTCTTGATCCATTCATCTACTGAGGGGCATCTGGGTTGGTTCCATGTCTTAGCTATGGTAAATAATGCTGCAATAAACATAGTTGTGCTGGTAGCTTTAGTGTGGCCTTGTTTGTGATCATTGGGTAAATGCCCAAAAGTGGGATTGCTGGGTCATTGGGGAGCTCTATGTGGAGTCTTTTGAGGAACCTCCATACTGCTTTCCAAAGTGGTTGAACAAGTTTACATTCCCACCAACAATGAAGTAAGGTTCCTTTCTGTCCACATCCCCTCCAGCATCTGTTGTTGTTAGAGTTCTTGATTTTTGCTGTTCTAACTGGAGTGAGGTGATATCTCAATGTTGTTTTGATTTGCATTTCTTTTATGGCTAGGGATGTTGAACATTTCTTCATGTGTCTATTGGCCATCCTTCTTTCTTCTTCAGAGAAGCTTCTCTTTAAGTCTTTCGCCCACTTACTTATTGGGCTGTTGTTTCTTTGAGGATTTGTTGTTGGGTGGTTTAATTTTTTGAGTTCCAAGTATATTTTAGATATGAGACCCTTGTCCGTTGTATGGCTAGTAAAGATCTTCTCCCAGTCCGTGGGCTTTCTACTGATCTTGCTAGCTATGTCATTTGCCCTGCAGAAGCTCTGCAACCTTATACAATCCCATTTGTCCAGCCTTTCTTTGATTTGTTGTGTTTCCGGGTCTCTATTCAGAAAATTTCGGCCTGAGCCAAGGAGACCCAGGGTTTCTCCTATTCCATCCTGTAATGTTTTCAGAGTGTCTGCTTTGACTTCAAGGTCTTTGATCCATTTGGAGTTGATTCTGGTGCAGGGTGATATATAAGGATCTAGCTTTAGTTTTCTACATGTAGTTAACCAGTTTTGCCAGCACCATTTACTGAAGAGGCTGTCTGTCTTCCATTCTATTGTTTTAGCTCCCTTATCGAAGATTAGATGGCTATAGGTCTGTAGGTTCATTTCTGGGTTTTCAATTCTATTCCATTGGTCCTGAGGTCTGTTCTTATGCCAATACCAAGCTGTTTTGATTACTATGGCTTTATAGTAGAGTTTGAAATTTGGTATTGATATTCCTCCAGCAGTGTTCTTTCCGTTGAGGAGCGTTTTTGCTATTCGGGGTCTTTTATTGTTCCATATGAATTTTTGGATTGCCTCTTCTATTTCCTTGAAGAATGAGGGTGGAATTTTGATAGGTATTGCGTTGAATTTGTAGATAGCCTTTGGAAGTATTGCCATTTTCACGATGTTAATCTTTCCAATCCAGGAGCATGGGAGGTTTTGCCATTTTTTAAGTTCTGTGTTGATTTCCTTTTTCAAGATTTTAAAGTTTTCATCATAGAGGTCCTTCACTTCTTTAGTTAAGTTAATTCCGAGGTATTTTATTTTTTGTGGGGCTATTACAAATGGAGTTGCTTTCCTAATTTCAGCCACACTTTTCTCATTGTTGGCATACAGAAAAGCCATTGATTTTTGGGGGTTAATTTTATAACCTGCTACTTTGCCGATGTTTTGAATCAGCTTGAGTAATTTGGGAGTGGAGTCTATGGGATTCTTTAAATACAAGATCATGTCATCTGCAAAGAGGGAGAGTTTTATTTCTTCTTTCCCTATTTGGATCCCCTTTATGTCTGCATCTTGTCTTATTGCTGTAGCTAGGCATTCTAATACTAGATTGAAGAGGAGTGGAGAGAGTGGGCATCCTTGTCTTGTTCCTGAGTTAAGAGGAAATGGCTTTAGTGTTTCACCATTGAGTATAATGCTGGCTGTAGGTTTGTCATATACAGCCTTTATTGTATTGAGGAATGTTCCATGGATTCCTAATTTTTCCAAAACCTTCATCATAAAGGGGTGTTGGATCTTGTCGAATGCTTTTTCTGCGTCTATTGAGATAACCATGTGGTTCTTATTCTTGCTCCTGTTGATGTGATGAATAATATTAATTGATTTGCGTATATTGAACCAGCTTTGCATCCCTGAAATGAATCCTGTTTGATCGTGGTGTATGATTTTTTGGATGAATTGTTGAAGTCGGTTGGCCAAAATTTTGTTGAGAAGTTTTGCATCAATGTTCATCAAAGAAATGGGTCTATAGTTCTCTTTCTTTGATGAGTCCTTGCCTGGTTTTGGGATGAGGGTTATGATGGCTTCATAGAATGTGTTCGGTAGTGAGCTTTCTCTTTCAATGTCATTGAAGATTTGGTGGAGAATTGGTGTGAGCTCTGCTTTGAAGGCCTTGTAAAATTCCGCGGTGAAACCATCTGGTCCTGGACTTTTCTTAGCTGGGAGGTCTCTTATTGCTGTTTCTATTTCAATGCTTGATATGGGCCTGTTAAGATAGTTTGCCTCATCTTGGTTTAGTTTTGGCATGTCAATATTTGCTAGGAAGAGGTCCATTTCTGTCAAGTTCTCGAACTTATTAGCATAAAGTTTTGAGAAGTATTCCCTTATAATGTTCTGAATCTTGGTTGTTTCCGTGGTGATGTTTCCATTCTCATCTCTGAGTTTATTAATTTGGGTGTGTTCTCTTCTTTTTCTGATAAGATTTGCTAAGGGTCTGTCAATTTTGTTAAGTTTTTCGAAGAACCAACTCTTTGTTTTGTTGATTCTTTCTATAGTATTATCTCCAGTTGGACACCAACAAAGCCGGAGTGGAGTTGTGGCTCAAGTGGTAAAGCACTAGCCTTGAGAGATAAAGCTCAGGGATAGCGCCCAGGCCCTGAATTCAAGCCTGCAAGACTAGCACACAGACTCACACACATACAAACACACACACATACACATTTGGAAATAAATAAATGTACTGAGAAAGATTATTATGAAATACTGTTCACACTTTTATTTAAAAAACAAAAAGCTTATTTCTTCCAAAAAATTTTAGTTTTTAAAATCTATTTTTGAACATACTCAAGGCAAAAATAAAAGCAAAGCAAGCAAATGTTTCAACTAGATGCAAATTAGTCATATCCATAGTAATGACTAGCTCAGTTGGTATTCACCTCATCTCAAATTACTGTCAATTTTACTTTCACATAATTTAATGTACTTAAGTGCCCAAACATTGTATATCTCTAATATTTAATATTTTCCGAGTGTATGCTAAGTCAAAGAGGCAAGGAAAGTAATTCTTCACATCGATTTTTCTGTGAGGGGAAAAAAACCAACCTATACCTAATTTTCATGATAAGCAAAACTTTTTAGTAAGCATTTAAATATAAAAGAACTTTCCCGGATAGGCTGCTTAATGGAAACAGGCACTTGGAAGGCAGAGGCTGTGATGTCCGTACAATGGGAAGTAGACAGCATCAGAAGTTACAGGGCTTTTGATGAAAGTCAGAGATAAATGCTGAAATATAACTTAGAGAGATTCATGAACAATGTTATCAACAGACAACATTCCACCTCTCTTTCTAATGGGGTAGATACAGCTTTTGATGTATATGTTGTTTGGAAGGGGCTGGGGTTCTGTACCAATTAGACATCAATAAATAACTCACCTAATAACTTACCTATGAAGGAGTTTAACTTTATAACCTCTCTGATCTTGGAATAATAATAATAGGGCTGGGAAGGTGGCTCAGTGGTAGAGCACTTGCCTTGCATGCATGAGGCCCTGGGTTCGATTCCTCAGCACCACATAAGCAAAAAGAAAAAAGCTGGAAGTGGCACTGTGGCTCAAGTGGTAGAGCGCTAGCCTTGAGCTGAAGAGCTGAGGGACAGCACCCAGGCCCAGAGTTCAGACCCCACGACTGGACCCCCCCCCCAAAAAATAATAATCTTTAATTTTAAGAACTTTTCTTTCACTTGCTGTAATTTCCTGTCTTTGGATGGGTCCCCGTGACTTACGTTGTAAGTAGTAGTTTTACTCTCAACTAGCATTTAGTAAACTCACTGCTAAGGGATGATTCTGGTTCTGATCAAACCCTTGCAAACCTTTTATAACTGTGCAAGGGACTGACCCTCAGAGATCACTGCAGGTCAAGCTTTGAGACATTGTTAAAAAACATTTTCCACAGTGATTGTACTGGTTTGTGCCATAACAAAGTGCGAATTCTCTCTCTGAGTGCCCAGGCACGTTAACATGCTCAAATTCCTTTTGTTTCACAGTCTTTTTAATAGCTGAAATCCTGGTTAATTTATTCTCAGCATCATGAAATATTTGAGGATATACACACACATAACACACATGCACACACAAGAGTTACCTCAAGTTTATGTGCTTGGATCAAAGATAAAAAAAATTTGCCTCAAGGAGGCTACTCTTAGAAGGGCAATGCCTATGTGCCTCTCATCATATAAAATATTTTTTGAAATGAATGCTAGGAAATGGTAACAAGAGTTTTTTTCTTCGTTGCTGTTTTCCTTTTCTTTTTGTCTTGCTTCTTCATTTATTTGTCTTCGAGAGAGTAAGGGGGCACAGAAACGGAGGGACAAAGGGTGAACAAATGAAAATGGAGGGACAAAGGGTGAACAAATGCAGCCGTGGTCTGGACACTGTGTGAAAAATGAACTCTACAACTTGTGTGTGGAAATGGGAGGGAAAAACTAGGAGAGAGTGAGGGAAGGGGTGACATTGTCCAAAAAAGAAACATACTCTTTACCTGACTTACGTAACTGTAACTCCTCTGTATATCAACTTTATTTATTTATTTATTTACTTATTTTGGTTTATTTATTTTTTTGTCGGTTGTGGGGCTTGAATTCTGGGCCTGAGCACGTCCCTCAGTTCTTCAGCTCAAGGCAAGTGCTCTTCCACTTGAGCTACAGCACCACTTCTAGTTTTCTGGTGGTTTATTGGAGGTAAGAGTCTCATGGACTTTCCTGCCCAGGCTGGCTTTGAACTGCGATCCTCAGATCTCAGCCTCCTGAGTAGCTAGGATTACAAGTGTGAGCCACCAGTGCCTGGCTGTATATCACCTTTATAATAACAATATTTTTTTTGCCAGTCCTGGGGCTTGATCTCAGGGTCTGGATGTTTTCCCTGAGCTTCTTTTGCTCAAAACTAGCATTCTACCACTTGAGCCACAGCACCGCTTCCAGCGTTCTCTATTTATGTGGTACTGGGGGAATCGATCCCAGGGCTTCATGCATGCTAGGCAAGCACTCTACCGCTAAGCCACATTCCCAGCGCAACATTAAACAATTTTAGGCACAAAAAAGTCTCCAAGTTTCTGCCAAATCCAAAGCATCACTGAACATGTTAGCACATTTCTCACCTGCAGCACTGTCTACCTGCAACACTCATGTCAGTGTGGCTTCTCGTTGACAGGATGGCACTGCTCCACTGGGGGCTGCTGTGGCTGCTGGTACCGCTCAGCTCAAGAACCCAGAAGCTCCCAACGCGAGATGAGGAGCTCTTCCAGATGCAGATCCGGGACAAGGCATTTTTCCATGACTCCTCTGTCATTCCGGATGGAGCGGAAATTGGCAGTTACCTCTTTCGAGACACACCTAAAAGGTATTCCCCCTGTGGACTGTCTGTATCACTCAAGAAACAAAGAAAGGCCACCTTTCAGAGGTAGATTCGGTAATCTGAAAAGCCACGGCTGGAGAGCATTTCCTCTTTGCTTTAAGTAAGGGACAGAAAATGGCAATGATGCTTCTGATCTTAAATAAAGTCTGTCTGTTCTCCTACTGTAATTTCCTTTGGAGTAGAAGCGGCCATCCCTACATTTCTTGCATTCCAGAATTATTGCTTTTTTATTTTTAGGACAATAGGACACATCTAAGGACACCAGGGTTAAAATGAAATTATTTGAATACACGTGATGTTTTAAGGGTTTACATTGTTTAAGAAAGATAATATTTAACAAATACAGCTAGATTTTAAGAGAATCATTCCAGTGATAAAACTGATACCATTCATTTCCTTTATCCCAGCATGAGCAAATTAATAAGTTCACATAATATTTCTAGGTATTTCAGAGATATGATTTTTATATATATTATATGTGTTTGTATCACATAGATCATAAGTGATTTATCACATATATTACACATACTATATATGATATATAATGTGTGATAAATCTATATAACAGATATATAGATATGTTATATCTATGATATATATCTTTCTACATATAATAGGATATATATCATATGTCATATATGTCACACATACAACATATCATACATATTATATATAGTTGGATATATAGCATGATATATAGCATATAATATATATGATATATGATGTTATATATTGTATATGTGATATATACCATATACAGATAATATATTATATGCTAAAACAATTATACATAAAATTACTTAATTTTCTATTCTGTGACTCCTCTCTACCTTTCATTGTTAATCATTGGATAGCTATATTTCAGAAACAATTTCTCCTTTGAACCTGAGACTCATTGGCATTCTAAGAGATAGACTTCCTTACACCATTAGTCATACAATTCCAAAGATCCATAGCTGTCTGTTCAGCGAACAGTGAACAGTAGTGGGTGAAGGCTGTGTCTTAAACCCCTTCCACTTAGTGCCCCAGCAGCATCAGCCTTTGGTTCATTGAAATGAATGTTATGATTAGTTTTTTTCTGAAGTGAACTAGTCTGTGGGTATCATTTCAGCACTGCTTCTGAAATGGTTTGTTTGAATGAACGTGATAAATAAGGAACTGAGTGAACACTTAAGTGGTTCTGTGATGGAGTCTCATGAACTAGAGAGCTCTTATGTGGTAAAAGCACAGAAAAGTAAAGGCATCGTGTCAGAGTAAGAGCCCTATGCCTCAAACTTTGGTTAGAACTATCTGAGCAGATGTGGATGAGTTCAGCCGTGAAGAGCAGCAATGTTTGTGAGCACATGAAGATGGTATTATCTAGCCAGAGGCCCTGGAACACAGAAGTAGACAGCCATGAATATGACTTTTTAAATTAGTAATGACTGTGTGAAGGGCCCAGAGGCTCATGGACAACATTAGCAAATTCATGGAAAACCAGCACCCGTCCTGCAGCGTGCCTGGACATACTTTTGGTTTTGACCTACATTGCATTGACAGGGTCTGTGTGCAACTACACCTAGGGTTAGATATAGGTAAGGACTGATTTTTAACACAAAATGCCTTGAGATTAATGTCTTCCCATGATTTCTTATTATATTTGTTGCTAGTAAATTCAGCTACAGTACCTTGAACTTTTGGATTTTCCCTACAGTTAATATGATCTTTTTTATGTTAAAGTGCCATTTTTATTTTGCCAGATGATTAAAACTGAGAAGCATGATTTTTTTTCCCAGTAAGTCTTGATAGTCCCTAGAGTCCCTTTTAGAATGCTCATGGTGTGAATCATCCACCTCCCCGCAGGTATTTCTTCATGGTTGAAGAGGACAACACTCCTCTGTCAGTCACGGTGACCCCATGCGATGCACCTCTGGAGTGGAAGCTGAGTCTTCAGGAGCTGCCTGAGGAAGCCAGCGCGGAGGGCTCAGGTAAGGCACTGGCTGACCTGGTCCCTGATCCCTGCATGGATGGCAGGAATGATTTATGCAACACAACACCTTCTGCCAGGAAGAAAAATCATCTGGTGGTTCACATCTATAATCCAGGTACTTAGGAGGCTGAGAGCTGAGGATCCTGGTTCAAAGCCAGCCAGGGCAGAAAAGTGAGACTCTTGTCTCCAATTAACCAACAGAAAAACGGCAGTTTCCAAAGGTAGAGTGCTAGCCTTGAGTGAAAAAGCTGAGGGACAAGGCCCACGCCCTGGTTCAGGCTGTACAGGAGAATCTGGAGCTTCTGGGAAAGAGAAATAGCTTGAGAGGACATTGATCTTGCTGGAACAAAACTAGAAGAGACCATCAGGGTACAAGTTGCAGGTGATTGGTGTGGACTAGCTTTATCATTATCCTTGATGTTTTTGTTGAACATTTGCATCACTGGGTGGACTTTAGTTTGATGCCTGGATTTTGCTCTCAGAAGTTCTGATGTAGCTGGGTGCTGGTGGCCCGAGTTACTCAGGAGGCTGTGATCTGAGGATTACAGATCATAGCCAGTCTGGGCAAGAAAGTCTATGACACTCCTATCTCCAATTAACTTTAAAAATAATCTATAAGTGAAGCTGTAGATTGCTAGCCTTGAACACAAAATTCAGAGACAGAGCACATGCCTTGAGTTCAAGTCTCATGACCAGTATCACATACATACATGCACATGATGATTTAATTATTGTAGAGTGTAGACTAGACTTCGGGTTTTTTTCCCCAGCATTCTCCCTGAGAGTTGTAGGTGATCTTAATACTCAGCCAAAGTGAAGACCTTTGTGTTCCAGGGAACATGGAGTTGAGAGTCATTTGGCAGTAGTCACAGGCAGGATGTAAAGAAACTCAGCTGCAAGAGTAAGCTAGACTCCTAAAGAAGATGCTGATATTGCAGAGCAATTTAAGAGCCATAGAGTGCTGCTGCTCCTTAGATGGGCAACAAAGCCTAAAGACTACAGCTGGAGAAGCTGGGACCACTGGTGTTCTACAAAAGGTGCTTACACGCTGTGGGACTGAGGAAATGTGGGAAATACCCATAGGGAGTGATAAGACTAACTGTTCACCACAGTCAAGACCTGGAACCAGCCCAGATGCCTTTTAATAGATCAAGAGATTGTGGTGTATATGCGTGTGTGTGTGTGTGTGTGTGTGTGTGTGTGTGTGTGTGTGTGTGTGTGTATATATTCAATGGAATTCCACTCTCCATTAGACAGAGTGATATCACATCATTTGCAAAGAAATGGAAGGACCTGGGAAAAATTACGTTAAGTGAAGGGAGTCAGCCCCAAAGAGGCAAAAGTTACACGTTTTCTCTCACATGTGGAAGTTAGAACAAGTTTCTAAATATATGATAAATACCTTGGGGTGGTAGGCAAGTGTATACAAATGTATTCACTGAAATAGGGTAGATTCAAGTGGGAGAACTCAGTGTCATTCTTTAGGTAAATTAATTAAAATCTATCTAAATTTATCTTCATTAAAATTCTTTAATAAAATAAGCACCAGAAAATGGGTACCTGAAAGGGTTGGGTGAGATTAGCGGGGGGGGGGGGGGGGGGAGGGAGATAGACAAATGAAGAGAATAAATGGGGAGAATGCAGTAAAAAAGTCAGTGTAGCCCACAAAATTAAGAAAGTGAGGAAGGGGTGGTTAGGGAGGTGGGATGAGAACGTTAAAGGGGTAAGGCTGATCATGACACATTGTATTCATCCACTGCTTTGTTGAATGACAACTCCTTGGTCCAACTATGTACAGATAACAAATTAAAAAAAAGACGTTTATACTGACATATATTAAAGCTTCATACAATTGCTAAAAATAAGATAAAAGACATGGATCTGCTATCTGCTATTAACAGCGTTCAGCCCATAGTTTGGAAATATGAAATTCTGTGTATCTCACTTCAAAATAACGAAGTTTGTTCCATTCTGGTTAGGCAGCCCTTCATTAGGGACTGGAAAGTTACTTGTTGTTAATATTTGATAATGACATTAACAAAAAATGGAAAAAGTACTTTGCCTTTAGGACTCACCTCTATTATCCCTTAGACTTAAATTTTAGCTACTTAAGTGTAGCCTGTATTGGAATCAGATTGTCCAGTACAGCTGCCAGCACTGAATTAATGAAATAGTGAATTAATGAAATAGTTAACCATCAACATGCAAATGGATTCACTCCTGTTCGTAAATAGATTGACAACTGGGATTAATAAATAAATCTCTAAATATACATAATAATAAGAATTATTATTAACTATTAATAATCTCTCTCTATATATGTATATAGTCTGATCTAAAACTTCCACCAACTTGATTCCTAAAAATAATTAAATTCAGAAAAATTCAGGAAGACATTATACAGAAACACTGTTTACAATGGTAAAAAAATTTGAGCAGTAATATTATGATATAATATTAAGTAAGAAACACAAAATTCTAAAAGCAGGTTTGTCTAGTTGCTTAACCTCACGAGAATAGCATTGAGCTTCAGAGAAAATGAACGGCAATTATATCAACTGGACCAAAATGTGGAAGGGGAAGACTGGATGTGAATAACCAATGCAGGAATAAAATACTCTTTGAATAATGAAAATGGATGGTGTCTGTGTGTGTGTGTGTATGTGTGTGTGTGTGTGTGTGTGTGTGTGTGTTCCTGTACTGGGGATTGAACTCAGGGTTGGGTGCTGTCCCTGATCTCTTTTGTTCAAGGCTAGCACTCTACTATTTGAGCCACAGATCACTTCTGGCTTTTTGTGATTAATTGGAGATTAAGAGTCTCAGGAACTTTCCTGCCTGGGCTAGATTTGAACCATAATGCTCAGATCTCAGCTTCCTGAGCAGCTAGGATTACAGGCATGAGTCACCAGCACCTAGCTGAAAATGCATGTTTTTTTTTAATCTTGGTTTTTTGGATCACATTTTAAAAATTATGAACATGTCTTCTTTTTACCCTGGGGAAACAAAAGACAAGCCGACGCCATAATGCATAGGCTGGGTAAACCACAGTGACACACAGCCCGTGTTTCTGTCATATCTTCCAGGTGACCCCGAACCCCTGGAGCAGCAGAAGCAGCAAATCACTAATGAGGAAAGCACAGAGCTGTTCTCCTACAAGGGCAATGACGTCGAGTATTTCATGTCCTCGAGTTCTCCATCTGGCCTATACCAGTTGGAGCTTCTTTCAACAGAGAAGGACACACATTTCAAGGTATATGCCACGACCACTCCTGCATCTGACCAGCCATACCCCGAATTACCCTATGACCCCAGAGTCGATGTGACTTCTCTGGGCCGCACCACGGTGACTTTGGCTTGGAAGCCGAGCCCCACAGCCTCTCTGCTGAAACAACCCATCCAGTACTGTGTGCTCATCAACAAAGAACATAATTTCAAGAGTCTCTGTGCTGTGGAAGCCAAACTGAGTGCGGACGATGCATTCATGGTAGCACCCAAACCTGGTCTGGATTTCAGCCCCTTTGACTTTGCCCATTTTGGATTTCCTTCCAATCCTCTGGGTAAAGAACGCAACTACCTTGCAAAACCATCTCCAAAACTTGGCCGCCATGTCTACACAAGGCCCAGGGCGGACATTCAGAAAATCTGTATAGGAAACAAGAACATTTTCACCGTCTCAGACCTGAAACCAGACACTCAATACTACTTTGACGTGTTTGTGGTCAACAACAGCAGCAACACTAGCACAGCCTACGTAGGGACCTTTGCCAGGACCAAGCAAGAAGCAAAGCAGAAGACTGTAGAGCTGAAAGATGGCAAAATTACTGATGTGTTTGTGAAGAGGAAGGGAGCAAAATTTCTACGGTTTGCTCCGGTCTCTTCTCATCAGAAAGTCACCATCTTCATCCACTCCTGTCTGGATGCTATCCAACTGCAAGTGAGAAGAGATGGGAAACTTCTCCTGTCTCAGAGCGTAGAAGGCGTTCGGCAGTTTCAGCTGAGAGGAAAACCCAAGGCAAAATATGTCATCCGTCTGAAAGGAAACAAGAAAGGAGCGTCCATGTTGAAGATCTTAGCCACCAGCAGGCCCAGCAAGCAAGCATTTCCATCCCTTCCTGAAGACATGAGAATCAAGACCTTCGACAAGCTTCGCACCTGTTCTTCAGCCACGATAGCCTGGCTAGGCACCCAGGAGAGGAACAAGTTTTGCATCTATAAAAAAGAAGTCAATGAACATTACAACGAAGAGCAGAAGAGAAGAGAGCAAAACCAGTGCCTCAGCCCAGCGACGAGGAAGAAATCAGAAAAGGTCCTCTGTAAATATTTCCATAGTCAAAACCTGCAGAAAGCAGTGACCACTGAAACCATTCGAGGCCTCCAGCCAGGCACATCTTACCTGCTGGATGTTTATGTGATCGGTCATGGTGGGCACTCTGTCAAATACCAGAGCAAAGTGGTGAAAACAAGGAAGAGCTGTTAGTTGTCTCCCACAGAGGGATGTGAGGTAGAACTCTAGGAAGGAGGTTGTATCACTTGATCTAGAAACTGACTGTACATGGAAAGAAGCATGTCAACCTGTGGAAGCTGACACTGATTGTAACTCAGAGGAGACGTGTTCTGGGGTATCCAGTGGTACCTACATGCATTCCAATCCAGAGGACATCTTAAAGGAACAGTCACTTCCTACCCCCCCCCCCTTTGCCCACTGCATGAACCACTTCTAAATTATTTTATTACCTGAAAGTTTTAAAAGATAATGCCACTCATTGCCCCCACTCCTGCAAAAGAAATCATTTCTCTCTATAGATGCTAGTGGATATATAAATTATTTTATAAAGTCTCGTTTTAAATGTCAGTGTGTCTATGATTGTAAACTATTCAATTCTTTCCTGTCCAAGTACAGATGGAGTCTAAGTATTATTAAGTGGACAGCCCTCTCGTCAGTTATATTGCTATTGTAAATTCTCATTTGTTAAGTAAAATGTTGAAATTCTATATGTATCTCCTGTACAAAGTGGACATACATTATATTCATGTACATATAATTAAAGATATTAGATTCTCTACTGTTCATTTTCCCAAGCAGCTAACCTTGTGTATTCAGTTTCCAATCTGTCCCTAAAACTGCACCTTTCTGTAATTTGGCACCAAAATGATCTCCTTTGAACAGACAAGGGGACACTACATTTCTCTACAGAGACTGTGGCATCAGAAGCAGCTATTATAAAGTGTATTTTGATAGTTAAAAGGAGCCAAGCATTGTTTGGGATGAGCGCTACTGCAGACTTGTTTTAGAAGAAGACATGACAAATGTTCCCTCGCAACCAATGAATTGTCCTAAAGTATATCAGATTTTAAACATTTGCTTTAGGTTGCAAAATTGAGGTACTCCCAAGTATTTTTAGTCTGCTTGAATATATTGAATATGTAATACAGTCAATATATATTGACTATATTATATCATTTGTATGATAGATATCATACATATATATATGTATGATGATATATATACATATATATGTGTATATATATATGTATATATATGTATATATATATACATATATATGTGTATATATATGTGTATATATATGTATATATATATGTATATATATATATATATATATATATATATATATATATATATATATATCATCAAGTCTTCAGGCTTGAACTGAGGGCCTGGGCACTGTCCCTGAGCTTTTTTGCTCAAAGTTAATACTCTATCACTTGAGCCACAGCTCCACGTTCAGATTTTTTGGTGGTTAATTGGAAATAAGAGTTTCTTAGACTTTCCTGACTGAGTTAGCTTCAAACTGTGATCCTCAGATCTCAGCCTCCTGAAAAGCTAGGATGACAGGTGTGAGCCACAAGCACCTGGCTTGAATATTATTTTAACCTCTACTTCAAGCAACTTATCAACCACCAAAATAGACTCTAGTTAGGAAGAAGATGACTTTGAAAGCTGCTCTTCCTAACATTGACAGGTTGCTGCCTTTAACCACGATTTTTTCTAGTAGTTTTCCCCACACACACACACCAGAAAAAAAATGTGCCTGCAGTGATTTAGGCAGATATAATAACTGAAGAGCCTACACAATAGCCGCTTGGGATGGTTTCATTCTCCAGAGATTCAGTCTGTAAATTGTGAGAACACAAGTCCAAGATTCAGAAAAGCTTGGAATTTCTAATCACTTAAAAACAATATGGCTTTAGGAAAAGCTGTTTCTTCATATCTTTTCTGATCTATAAAATTGGGTGGGGGTATATTTGAAGAAGATGGCATAGTCAGAGGCCAAAGTAAGACCCCAGTGCTTTTCTTTGGTATGATTCTATGACTTAACATTGTTCTCTACGTAAAAGTGAGGACAGCAGTGATCTCTCCTCATTGTCCTCTGTGTGTTGGCACTCAGGGCTAACCTTGGGCAGTGTGGGACCATCTACCACTGAGGGAGTAGAAGGGGGAATCCTACAGAAATGGGGTCTGCTCATCTTAGGAGAAAATATACCCTTCCTCAGTATTAATTGGCCCAGCCAACAATGACTATACCTGTGCACAGGAATGACACCCCCAAGAAAATTTTAGAACAAAAAGACCACAAATATGCAGTGACCATGTAAACAATCACCTTGGAAGTACACAAAATAAGTGGATATCTCAGATACATCATAGTCTATGTTATGAATGTGGGCCTTAGAGCCCCAACCTTTTCACATTACCTGCATATATATTATTGAGGGCAGTGTGTTAAATAGTGAATCAAAAAGTTACTCTTGGTTATGCTGGCTCATACCTGTCATCCTAGTAACTCAGGAGGCTGAGATCTGAGGATCATGGTTTGAAGCCAGCCAGGGCAAAAAAATGTCTATGAGATTCTTATCTCCTGCTCATTTCCAGAAAACCAGGAGCAGAGCTGTGGCTCAAGTAGCAGAGTGCTAGCCTTGAGTAAAAAAAAGCTCAACAGCCCCCCCCCCCCCCCAGGGCCTGAGTTCAAGCCCCCGGACTGGCATGTACATGCAGATGTGCACACACGCAAAGGAGTAAAAAGTTAACAGCTGTTTCTGGAGGTAATGGATTTAACTCTCAGATATTGTTTAATGCCCAAGAACCTGGGAACCAGGCCAAGCCTTTTGACTTTTCATCCAGATGTGATGGTGGTTTCTACAGATTCTAGGTATATGCAGAAATCTTTTCATGGCCCCAGTGAAATTTGCCTTTTTACTTGAAATTATAGACAAATGAAAGATACACTGTAAAATGCCTATTATTTATAAAGAAGGGGGAGATCTATTAAAGTGAAGTGCCCATATTTACTAACATTAGACTTTAAGAGAACTGAGGGAGCTAGGGTCAAGAAAAAAAACCTTGCTGGGTGCCAGTGGCTCACGCCTGTAATCCTAGCTACTCAGGAGACTGAGATCTGAGGATCCTGGCTCAAAACCAGCCCAGGCAGAAAAGTTTGTGAGACTCTTATCTCCAATTAACCACCAGAAAACTGGAAGTGGCACTGTGGCTCAAGTGGTAGAGCTCTCACCTTGAGCTGAAGAGCTTTGGGACAGCGCCCAGGCCCAGAGTTCAACCCCCCAAAAAAGGGAAAAAAAACTTGTTCTTCATTAACAAAAGAACCAAAAGCCAGCTAAGAAAACAGGTGGCTCAGACCTTTAATCCTAGTTACTTTAAGAGGCTGAGTTCTGAGGATCACAGTTCAAAGCCAGTCAAGGCAGGAAAGTCTGTGAGACTCTTATCTCCAATTAACCACTAAAAAGCTGGAAGTAGAGCTGTAGCCCAAGATCACTAGCCAGGAGCACCCAGACCCTGAGATCAAACCCCAAGGACCAGCACAAAAATAAATAACAGTAAAAGCATGTCTTGTCTACATTAAGCTCCAGGAGAGCTATGCTATGGCAGGCATTTGTAATCCCTGAGTACAATCATGACATTTAGGGCTGAAGAATCTTTAGGACATTTAGTTCTCATTTGGTTAATTTTATTTTTCAGGTACCAAATAAGAAATTCGAGACGAGAGACATAAGGATAAATTAAGAAAAGTTCTCAAAGTCAAAATAGCCAAGCAGTGGTACTCTCCAGATTCCAAAATTCTAGCCAGATCATTAAACACCAATTCTTGCTGTAGAAAAAAAAATTATTCTCAAATAGACACGGCCTATTTTTCTTACTTTGGATTTCCAAACAGCTTATTTTTTTTCAAGACCATTTCAGAGTTTCTTAAGAACTATGCGTTATCTATAATTGAGCACTCTAAATGTGCAAGGAAAAGATTATGGTGATTTTGTGAACTTAGAGATACAAAGATTTTAAATTAGACATGCATGCTCCAAATCTTGAGGTTTTAAGACTGTGAATGACTGAAGCCTATCCTCCTAGTCCCTCAGGAAGCTGAGATCTGAGGATGCTGGCTCAAAATCAGCCTGGGAAGATAATCCAAGAGACTCTTAACTCTAATAAATCAGCAAAAAGCCACAAGGGAAGTATGGCTCAAGTGGTAGCCAGCCTAGCAATAAAGTCAAGCAAAACCTCAAATGTTCTGAGTTCAGGCCTCAGAGCAGCACACACAAAATAAGATCATTGGTCTATAGCTTTAATGATGAATCCTGTTACTCTGGATGCAAAATTATTCAGAAGCTATACAAATCATAGCACACTATTTTCTTGCTTAAATCACTTCATAGTTGATATCCAGATCCATTTTTTAAATGTGTATGCAAAGATTAGTGGAGAAAAAGGCATACATACTAACATTTTTGTTACTCATACACATGTGTATATATGTATATATGTATATGTGTGTATATACACACATCTATGTGTATATGTATATGCATGTATATACACATATGTATATGTGTGTATATATATGTATGTATGGATAGACAGATAGATAGATAGATAGTTTGTGCTGGCCCTGGAGCTTGAACTCACAGTCTGGGCACTGTCTCTGAGCTGCTTTTGGCTCATGGCTAGTGCTCTGCCATTGAGCAACAGATCCACTTCCAGCTTTTTTCTCTGAGTAGTTTATTCGAGTTAAGAGTATCACAGACTTTCCTGCCCAGGCTGGCTTCGAACCACCATCCTCAGATCTCTGCCTCCTGAGTAGCTAGGATTATAGGCATAAGCCACCAGCACCTGGCATCATAACATTTTTTAAGTTTTAATTTTGGTATTAGGAATAGTCTAAAAGTCTAAAACACATTCATACACTTGACTTTTAGAGTTTGAGAACGTCTTAATGATTCTTAGTGTTTTGGGGAGGATGGCAGACCCCAGGGAAACACACACACACACACACACACACACACACACATGCATGTGCACACACACACACCTTTAACATACATTTCAGGAGATGTGATGAATACCAAAACAAGCTGAGTCCCTTTCAGTACTTCACCAACTCTTCTAGAGCCCCAAGCTCTACTAGCTAACTCCATATAGGTAGAATGGAAGGTCAGTTAAAACCTGAATTCAGATTCCTTTACTCCCAGTTGAACATTTCACACAGGACTTGGTTTCAAGTGTGTCTTCATTTTGGAGAGCCACAACTCATCTACAGGTCCCATCTTTGTCTCTGTGGGATGGCTATAAAACAAAACCAGAATAGGACACAATGTCTCTCTTATCACTTGGGAGCTCACTCGGGAGCTTCTTCCTTCCCCTGCTGCCCTATGGTGCGGCAGATATAAAATCAACTGCAAACTTGCCTCTTGTTTCTTTCCCAAGACCAAGAAGAGTGACTGCCACCCCTCACCTGTCTCTGTCATTGCCAAAAGAATCTTGAGTTTTCCCCAAACAATTTTGGCTAGTAAAATACACAGTAATGTGGACGTTAGCCCTTGTGGTAGTTCGAAGGCTGAGAAGCAGAGAGAATGGTTTTATCTCAGAAATTACTTCTGAGAAGAAGTTAGAGGTGTAATGCAAACCCTGATTTGATTCAGGGTTTGAATTCTACCCTACATACAATTCATGCTGGAAACTTTCACCCGAGTCATCATCTTCTATTTAGCTGTCAGCCCAATGCCTTTTTCACTTCCTTAGGAGTGGATAAATTCACTCAAGGAAATGATTTCTTCCTGTCCCTACAGTTCTCCTTCCCCACCTGTGAGAAACAATATTAGTAAATCAAATTTAGAAAGACTTTTTAGATCCACTTTTGACCTTTTCCTAAGGTCTGGTCTGCATATTTTGATGTATGCTCTCTTCAAGGACAGAGTAGATAAAAGGCAATTGCTCCATTTCACAGAAAAAGCAATAGCTCCAAGATTGAAGAATTTAAGATGTTAGGTATAATGACACTGTGATATTGTCATTAAAGACAGTATTACTAAAGACAGGAGGAAATCACCCTTCCCATAGTGTCCAGGAACACCCCTGAGTCCTAGTAAAAGATCTACTTAAAACAGAATTTAAGAATAAAGTATCAAGCTGGGTGCAGGTGGATCATGTCTATAATCCTAGCTACTCAAGAAACTGAGATCTGAGGATAACAATTTAAAGTCAGCCCAGACAAGAAAGTTTATGAGATTCTTATTTCCAATTAACCACCAATAAAATTGAGACATGGATGTATGGCTCAAATGGTATAGCGCTAACCTTGAACAAAACAACAGTAATGTGAAGCTCAGGGACAGTGCCTAGGCCCTGAGTTCAAACTCCAAGACTGGTGCATGTACATGCGTGTGTGTATGTGCACATGCACACACATACACACAAGAATATAGTATCAGAATGTGGCTCTTCAGTCAGCCACAGAGGAAAACCTTCAGGAAAGTCGAAAGTTCTGTTGAAACTTGAAACATCTCATGCTAAAGCTGTGCTCTGAGACTCTTCAAAACTGAGAATCACTTTTGCCTGAAAACAAAGGTATAGAACAGAGAAGGGTATGGGGAAATCAGATCTCATAATGGGTGATGGAGCCAGATGGAACAGTCTAGAAAATATAACCATCTCACAAATAGATGAATGGGTTGTTTTCATCTTGAGATTGGAGTAAAACTGTCTGGGGGCTGGGAAGGTGGCTCAGTGGTAGAGTGCTTGCCTTGCATGCATTAGGTTATGGGTTTAATTCCTCAGCACCACATAAGCAGAAAAAGCCAGAAGTAGCTCTGTGGCTCAAGTGGTAGAGCATTAGCCTTGAGCTGAAAGCTGAGGGACAGTGCCAGAGTTCAGGCCCCAGAGTTCAGGCCCCACGATCAAAAAAAACAAAAAAAAAGAATCAAAATGTCTGTTCTCTCTCCCCCCATGAATACCAGACAAAATTAATATCCAATTCAATTACCATAGTTTGTAAATAAGCAAATAACCATGTCTTGTCTAGAATTACCTTTTAGTATTACTCTCTCTATTTGTATAACAGAATAATATGAACATTTGTTTGCAGATACACTTGACAAAATCCCCAAATTGTTCATATTTAATTATTACTCTAACCAGATCTTGCTTCTGTGAGAAAGTGCTTGTAATAAAGAAAACCAAGTACTTCCATACTTAGCAGGCCTAGAGATCGGAGTGCTCTACCTCCTCTCTTTTCTAGAATGTACTATGCAAAAGGACTCCACATAGTGGCCTCTTCACCACACAGATGAGAAGTTCCATTATACAAGGCAGATAAAGAGCTTTTAAAAGCAACATCCCGGGGGGGACCAAGATGGCGACGGGGCAGTAGGGAAACGCCACAGCTCTCTCCAACCAAAAAGAGAGTTCGAGTTCCAACCTTTAATCTCCCCAAGAGACCGACAACAACAAAAAGACGAACACTCAGAGAAAAACCAGAGGTGGAAAATAACAAAAAAAGAAAGAGAGGAAAAGAAGAATTTCAGAACAGAGAAGAGCGAAGACCCCTCCCCCAACCTTTACTGGCCGCGCGGCAGAGCGCCAAGCCGCCGCCAGCCGGCCCGGCAGGGGCTGCCGGAGCCACAGAGACACAGGGGGCTGCTTGCAGATCACCAGGTACCGGATTGCAGAACGGCGGATCGCCAGAAACAGAGAAACCTACCAGCCGGGAGTCTCCAGGAGGATCCCACCCCACCCATCACTCTCCACCGGAGCGGAGAGGCTCCATCCCGCCAAAGCCGCCCGGCACCAGCAGGGCCACAAAGGGACCTGTCCGCAGACCACCCGCCCAATCGCAATCGCAACGACCCGGCGGGGGGCCGCCCAACCCAGCCCGCAACCACCCCAACTGAACTCGGACTGCAACAACAACTGACGGACTGCAACAACAACTGACGACCTACAGGGTGAGTACCCATCAGGGGACAGGGAATCCATCAAGGGAGACCAGAGCTGGAGGGAATCCCCAGACCCTGACCTAGACTCCCTACCCCAACACCCGGACCACAGGACCCACTAAAACTGGGAACTGTTCGAGAGCTCCACCAGCCGGTGGAGCACACTCTGCTGGCCAGGCCAGAGCAAGAGCGCCCCTGGAAGGGAGCTTAAATGCTCAAGCCAGGAACAGTGCCCCTGGGTCAAGACTACCAACAGTAGAAGAAATTTGAACTGTGTCCTCCAGGCTGCATAACCAAGGTGGTATACACATTACCACAGGCCTAACGAGCGCGCTCCAGGCTGGGGCCGGAACCAGGCCAGGGGACCGGCGCCTGAACAAAGCAAAAAGGGTCAGAAGTGGGGCTGTGGCTCAAATGGTAGGGTGCCAGCCCTGAGCTGAAGAGCTGAGGGACAGCACCCAAACCTAGAGTTCAAGCCCACAACCAGCCCAAAACAAACAAACAAAAACACATCAGGAGCCCATAGCAGACTCCAGTATTTGGGAGAGTGCATCCAGAGCATCTGATCTTCCCAAGAGCACCCGCAGGAGCAAACACAAGCAGTCTAGGCTGCTCAACCCTTCCAAAGGCGGGAATTGCTACAGCAGAGAGCTGAGAATCCTAAGTGAATAGCAGCTGGAAATAGGCTCCCAACAGAATCCAGATCAGGCACAGACTCTCTCTACCAATACAGAATCAGCAACCAAGCAAAGACAGACACACCAAAACAAGATTGAAGAGCAGTCTCCTGAACCCCCATGCGAAAATCACAGAGAAAAATCACAAGGTTTACCACTACCCAGGACAGCAAGCTCACCTCAAAAGCCAGCAGCCACGCAGGGGAGAGCCCCAGTGGGAGCAAAGCAGGAATGGAAGACAAAAACTACATCCAAGGGTTGCTGGAGGCAATGACTCAAGAAATAAAGCGAGAAATGGATCAGAAATTGAAAGAGCACAAGGATGAACTATCAAAAGATATACAGGATATCAAACAAAAATTGGATGCAAAAATAGAAGCTGCACAAACCTCAGTAAGAAGTGAGATAAACGCCAAATTAGAGGTAATGCATACTGATCTCACCTCATTGAGAGGTGAGATCAGTACTCTGAGAACCAACATTGAATCCATAAAGGGATCCATTTCCACCATGCAAACCACAATAGAAGCCACGGTCAACAGAGTGAATGAAATGGAAGGTAGAGTGTCAGATACAGAAGACAGAATACACCAACTGGACCAAAAAGTGACAGATATGGAAAAATCACTCAAATTAAACCAAAGGGAAATTCAAGAGCAAGCAGATAATGCTAAAAAATTTAACCTTCGCATAATCGGAGTGGACGAAGGTGAGGAATTCCAGAGCAAGGGAATGCAACACCTATTTAACAAGATAGTCAATGAAAATTTTCCCCACCTCAAAAACGACCATCTTAACTACATCACAAAAGCTTATCGAACACCCAACAAGCAAGATCCCAGGAGAAACACTTCTAGGCACATAATAGTAACAATGATGGATCTGAATAATAAGGAAACAATCCTGCATGCAGCAAAAATGAAGAAGGAGCTATACAACAACGGGAAAAAAATTAGAATCACTGCAGATCTCTCCACACAAACAATGAATGCAAGAAAAGCCTGGGAAAGCACCATACGAGCCCTGAGAGCCAATAACTGCCAACCCAGACTGATATACCCGGCAAAGCTAGCATTCACATTCGATGGAGAACTGAAAACTTTTAATAGCAAAGAAAAACTAAATGAATACATAAACATTAAGCCAGCATTACAAAGAATTCTAAGAGGGGGGACACAACCTGAAGAAAGCAACCAGGAACTGGGACCTGCCCCAAACAGGCATTACTCAAAGTCTAACTGAGCAAGCACAGGAGGAAAGGAAAGAAGAAAAACTTAGGAAAACGGAATGGCAGGGACAACAATGCATCTCTCTGTACTTTCTCTTAATATAAATGGGCTGAATTCGCCAATTAAAAGAAAACGAACTGAGGACTGGATCAGAAAACAAGACCCATCCATCTGTTGCCTTCAGGAGACCCACCTCTCAGCCAAACATACAAACAAACTCAGAGTGAAGGGGTGGAAAAGGATCTACCAATCAAATTCCCCCAATAAGAAAGCAGGTGTAGCTATCCTGATATCTGACAAAATAAACTTTTCATTAAAATCAGTACAGAAAGACAAGGACGGACACTACATATTAATAAAGGGAACAATCCAAGAGGAGGATATAACCATCATCAACTTATATGCCCCAAATATTGGTGCACCCAGATATGTTAAACAAATGCTCTCAAACTTACAGAATAAAATAGATCCCAATACGATAATACTAGGAGACTTTAACACGCCACTCTCACCAAAGGACAGGTCTACCAACCAGAGGATTGGCAAAGAAGCTACCGAATTAAGTGAGGCCATACTTCAAGCGGAATTAACTGACATCTACCAAGTATTTCACCCTAAAACAACACAGTACACATTCTTCTCAGCAGCTCATGGAACTTTCTCCAAAATAGACCATATCATAGTTCATGCAAGGAACTTAAGCAAATACAAAGGGATCAACATAATCCCCTGTGTCCTATCTGACCACAGTGGAATCAAGCTAGCTCTCAATAACAAAGCATACCACAGAAATTTCTCTAATACATGGAAATTGAACAGCACACTCCTTAACAAGGCCTGGGTAACAGAAGAGATCAGAGAAGAAATAAAGCATTTCCTAGAACTCAATGAAAATGAAAACACCTCACAAAGAAACTTGTGGGACACAGCAAAAGCAGTCCTGAGGGGCAAATTTATTGACCTCAGTGCCCACATCAAGAGAATGGAGACAGACCAAGTAAATAATCTCATGTTGCAACTAAAACAGCTAGAAAAACAAGAAAAAATGGGACCTAAAGCTACTAGACGAAGCCAGATAACCAAATTGAGAACAGAGATTAACCAATTAGAAAATCAGAAAACCATAACCAAAATAAACCAAACAAAAAGCTGGTTCTTTGAAAAAATAAACAAAATTGATGGCCCGTTGGCAAGATTAATTAAAAAAAGAAGAGAGGAAACCCATATTAATAGGATTAGGGATGCCACGGGAAACATCACAACACGTACCCAAGATATCCAAACAATTCTAACAGACTACTTTCAAAAGCTATACTCTCTAAAGGAAGAAAATCTGGTGGAAATGGATGCATTTTTAGAGAAATACAAGTTACCCAAACTGAGCAAAGAAGAAGTTAACCAATTAAATAAGCCAATATCCTATAATGAGATACAGGAAGCTATCAAAAGTCTTCCAACAAAAAAAAGCCCAGGACCAGATGGATTCACAGCAGAATTCTATAAGACCTTTAAAGAAGAACTAATACCCATACTCCTCAAGCTCTTCAGAGAAACAGAGAAGGAGGGAGCTATCCCAAACTCATTCTACGAAGCCAATATCACACTCATCCCCAAACCAGGCAAAGACCCAACCAAAAAGGAGAATTATAGGCCAATCTCCTTGATGAACACAGATGCAAAGATCCTTAACAAGATTCTAGCTAACAGAATCCAGAAACACATAAAAAAAATAATACACTATGATCAGGTAGGCTTCATCCCAGAGACACAGGGATGGTTTAACATACGTAAGTCAATAAATGTAATCCAGCATATCAACAGAGCCAAGGTCAAGAATCACATGATTATCGCCACAGATGCAGAAAAGGCCTTTGATAAAATTCAACATTCATTCATGCTAAAAGCTCTGGAGAAAATAGGAATAGAAGGAACATTTCTAAAAACAATAAAAGCCATTTATGACAGACCAATAGCCAATATTATACTTAATGGGGAAAAGCTACAACCAATCCTCCTAAAAACAGGAACAAGGCAAGGATGTCCACTGTCTCCACTCCTCTTCAACATAGTCCTAGAACCCTTAGCCAGGGCAATAAGGCAAGAAAAAGACATTAAAGGGATCCGCATAGGGAAAGAAGAAGTGAAACTATCCCTTTTTGCAGACGACATGATACTATACCTCCACGATCCCAAAAACTCCATCCCCAAACTTTTAGAAATCATAAGTCACTTTGGCAAAATAGCAGGATACAAAATAAACCCACAAAAATCAGTTGCCTTCCTATACACTGATAACGCACAGGAAGAGAGGGAAATAAAGGGAGCAACCCCATTCACAATAACCTCCCAAAAAATAAAATATTTAGGAATTAACCTAACCAAAGATGTAAAAGAACTATTTAATGAGAACTATAAAAAGTTAAAGAAAGAAATTGCAGAAGACACTAGGAAATGGAAAGACCTCCCATGCTCCTGGATAGGCCGACTTAATATAGTAAAGATGGTGATACTTCCAAAACTAATATACAAATTCAATGCAATTCCTATTAAAATCCCAATGACGTACATCACTGAAATACAGAAAACAGTCCAAAAATTTATATGGAACAACAAAAGACCTAGAATAGCCAAAACAATTCTAGGGGATAAAGACAATATGGGAGGGCTATCCATGCCGAACTTCAAACTCTACTACAGAGCTATAATCACAAAGACAGCATGGTACTGGCACAAAAACAGACCCGAAGACCAATGGAACAGAATAGAAGATCCAGATATAAATCCACAGGCCTACAGCCAGCTGATATTCGACAAAGGAGCCAAAGACATACAATGGAAGAAACACAGCCTCTTCAACCGCTGGTGCTGGGAAAACTGGGCAGCCACATGCAGAAAACTAAAAGTGGACCCCAGCCTATCACCATGCACCAACATCAACTCAAAATGGATTAAAGACCTTAACATTAAACCTGAATCTCTGAAACTACTGCAGGACAGAGTAGGAGAGACACTTGAACTAATAGGCACAGGAAGGAACTTCCTGAACAGAGTCCCAGGGTCACAACAAGTTGGAGAGAGACTCGACAAATGGGACTACCTTAAAATAAAAAGCTTCTGCACAGCTAAATCTATCGCAACTAAGCTAGAAAGACAACCAACTAATTGGGAAAAAATATTTACCAGCAATATATCAGACAAGGGGTTAACATCCTGTATATACAGGGAACTCAAGAAACTAATCCCTCCCAAATCTAACAAACCAATTACTAAATGGGCAAGGGAACTAAAGAGGGACTTCTCAAATGAAGAAATAAAAATGGCAAAGAAACACATGAGGAAATGTTCATCATCCCTGGTGGTGAAGGAAATGCAAATAAAGACAACCCTGAGATACCACCTTACCCCAGTCAGAATGTCCCACATCCACAAATCAGCCAATGACAAATGCTGGAGGGGATGTGGAGAAAGAGGAACCCTATTACACTGCTGGTGGGAATGTACACTTATACAACCACTTTGGAAAGCAGTCTGGAGGGTCCTTAGAAAGCTAAAGATTGACCTCCCTTACGACCCAGTCATACCACTTCTAGGCATCTACCCTGAACAACAGGAACCAATATACAAGGACACGTGCACCTCCATGTTTATTGCAGCACTGTTCGCAATAGCTAGGATATGGAAACAACCTAGGTGCCCCACCACAGATGAATGGATCCAAAAATTGTGGTATCTATACACAATGGAATATTATGCAGCCATTAGAAATGACAAAATAATGGCATTTGCAGGGAAATGGATGGAGCTAGAAGGAATCATGTTGAGCGAGGTAAGCCAAGAACGAAGAGACAAACGGTACATGGTCTCCCTCATAAGTGGATGCTAAATCCAAAAGGTTAGGTGATACGACAAAACTAACAGGACTTAAGAAACAAAGAACTCCCACTCATCTGGTTGAACCACTACTAAATATCCTCATGCTGCTGATCACAAATATGGTATATAACATGTGAACACTGTTATATATTACAGACTGTGGTAGACAATTTGCTCCAGGGAAGTTAGAATGAACTTGTGACTTTGAAATTATGTAATCATTTAATCACAATCAAAAAAAAAAAAAAAAAAAAAGAACCTCGGGGAAGGGAGGGAGGGAGGGGATGGTAGGGGGAAAACAATGGAGGGGGTAACAATGTTCAAGAGGAAGTGTACTCATAACCTCACTCATGTAACTGTAACCCTCTGTATAGTAGCTTTACAATAAAAAAAAAAAAAGCAACATCCCACCCCAAGAATCTCATGGGTCTCTGTGTATTTCTGGGTTGGTATCTAATACTATGCAGATAGTTGGAGCCAAAATAACTAAGTTGTGGCTTAATCATCTCATTGTTATAAGGCTAGACACAGATCACACTAGGTACAAGTAGATTGTGTAATCTTGAACCCATGGTTTTTTTCTATTAACTGAGTCCCCCTACATCCCAGAAAGTTTTTCTGCATGCAGTCAGAACATGGCGAGAGAGAACACAAGCATATATACACTAAAAATAAAATAAAATTAAAAAAAATAGCCAAATGAAATGGAGCCAGCTTAATTATGGTAAAGTGTCATGTTCAAAATATATTTATAAAGTGGCGCCAGTGGCTCACGTCTGTAATCCTAGCTACTCAGGAGTTTGAGAGCTGAGGATCAGATTCAAAACCAGCCTGGGCAGGAAAGTCCGTGAGACTCTTATCTCCAATTAATTCCCAGAAAACCAGAAGTGGCGCTATGGCTCAAGTGGTAGAGTGCTCGCCTTGAGTTGAAGAGCTGAGGGACAGTGCCCAAGCCCAAGAGTTCAAGCCCTAAAGCGACCAATCCCCCCCCCCCAAAAAAAAACACCCCCAAAACAAAAAACACACATACATTTATAAAAAACAATCCATTAGGTGTCCATGGCTGTAATCCTGACTATTCAGGAGGCTGAGATCTGAGGATCACTGTTTGAAGCTCGCCAGAGAGGAAAAGTTCATGAGACTCTTATCTCCAATTATCCACTGAAGAAGCAAGACATGGAGCTGTGGCTCAAGTGCTAGAGCACTAGCCTTGAGCTAAAAAGTTCAGAGAGAGCATTCAGGGCCTAAGTTCTAGCCCCAGTACCCACATACAAAAAAAAAGAAAGAAAGAAATTATGCCTTTCCATTGAGCACTTCAAAATGGTCATATTGAATGGCTTCTTTCTGCCCAATAAAGCCTGGTCCCTCTTCCAGTAAAGAGGTGTAAATTACAGGGCAAATTGCAGCTTGCTGAATTATGCCTCCTCCCCATAGCACAGGATCAGGGTTTCTCTTGGGTGAAGACAAAGAAGATCTCTGGGCAATCATCAGCTTTGGGAAAAGACATGAGAGGTAGGAAAAGAGGGAAGGAGGGCAAGAATCACAGCGTTTCCATCCAGGCTGCATTTTGGACATGTCTCATTGACAAATGGCAGAGAGCTGAGCTTCAAACACAGCTGTGTACTGAGCAAACTTGACCACTCCAAATACCAACTTCTTGGGTGAACATTCCAGGATACCAGGGTTGAAATGTGCAGATAAACACTCTACTCTATGAGGGATTTTTTTTTTTTTTGGTGCCAAAGCATACAGAATATTTAGAGTCTGCTATGGAAATCTTGCAGGAACAGAACTTCTCATTTTCAGATCTCTAAGGACTTGAAGCCATTCTTAGACTACTTACTGCCTTTCATAAAACCCACTCCAACTTTAAAAGTCTCCTGATGGCTTACCTATATGAAAAGAAAGAGGAAAAGACTGTATTTTGACTCCACTAAATTTTCTCTTCTCCGCTGAAGTTTTGCAGACTAATAAAGAGACAGATCAGTGGGGGAAACAGTGCTGAAATGGGAATTGGGTATTTTTTTTATACTTCATTTGTAAAATGAGAAGAGTAGTGATCTCTAAGTTTCCTTTCAAGAAAAAAAAATCAGGGAATCTAACAGCCTTTAAGAGTGTACTGAGTGCCAAGCATTTGAAATATAATCATTTAATCCTCAGAATACGGCTCAGCTGGAGATTTTATTGTATTTTTATTGAACAGTTGAGCAAATCAAAGAAGCAAGAAATTATATAATGTGCTCAAGGTCACAGATGGAGCTGGAATTGAGTCTATGGTAGAGCTGGCACCAAGTATATGCATTTTCTATGTTCATAGGATGCTTGTGAGTTCTACAGCTTATTAGTAAGGTAGAATCAATCAGATAAAAATATTTACCCCAAAGATTATAAACCTTGCTACAGTAAAGCTACCAGCACAACCATGTTCATTGCAGCACTATTCACCATAGCCAAATTATGGAATCAGACCAGATGCCCCTCAATGGATGAATGAATCAAGAAAAAGTGGTGTGTGTATACACAATGGAATTTGATTCATCTATTAAAAATAATAATATTATACCATTTGTACAGAGTGGGAAGGCCTGTGGGGAAAGACCTTAAGTGAAGTAAGTCAGGCCCAGAGACACAAAGGAGCCATGTTTTCCCTTATATGTGGAAGGTAGATTGAGCTTACAAACTTAAAAGTATAAATATGTTGAGTGGTATACAAGTTGTACAGTTGTATTAACTGAATATGGTAGATTCAAGGGAAAACTCAGTGTAATTCCTTAGAAAGACAAAGTCAAAGCTTAGCAAAATAAAATATCAGGAAGCAGGTACTTGAAAATGGTGGGGTGGGTGAAGGGGAGAGGGGTAGACAAATGAAGAAGAGAAGGGGATAAATGCAGTCAAGAATCCAATGTAAATCCTTCAAAATTCAGAGGAGGGAGAGAAGGGGTGGGTAGGGAGGGATGGGTGAGAATGTTGAAATAGGTAACAATAAAAATATACCATATTCATAAACTGCTTTGCTGAATGACAACTCCTTGTTCACTACTTAAAGATAATAATGAAAAAATTAAAAATTAGAACATGAAGAGTGCATTGACAAAAATGGGAGAAAGTCAAGATATATTCAAAATGGGACTGGATATCCAGAGATTATCACCCCAAAATCTTGCTTGTTGGTTGCTTCTATCTCTTACTATACAGAATTTGCTGTAATAGCTATAATGCAATGTGAAACATAATGTTAATAAATCTTTATTTAATCCTTTTTTGTTTTTACCATAGAAGGAGTTGTCTTTATTTTCTGCCTTCTTCCTTACTTATGTACCATCTTTTGTTATAGTTTATTATTGTTATTATGTATGTTAATTTTACAAAGTGGTTACATGGTAACCTTTCCATATAAGCATATAGCATTCTTTGATCCCATTCACCCTGCTTACTGCCTTAGAGAATAGACAGCTGTCCACAGAACCCACTGGCAGGAATCTACTTTGAAAGTTTGTTAGATGTGAATACATTCTATGTAGAACCTGGGAAGTTCTTGAAAATTATGTTCTTTTGACTTTGTTCCTATGTAAACTTCACCTCAAGTACTTGATGTTGAAGAAGCTAGCCACATCCACTGCTGGAGTCAGGCTGGAAGCTAGAGACCTTTGTGCCTGGCATGGAGCACAACAAATCCTGGGACAGGACAGAGGTAGCATCATCTGGGTTGGGATTAACAGGCTGTGGGTTCTTTCATTAACCTTTCTCAGACAGATGCTAAGGACAGATGAGGGCCCAGTTGTCCCTCTTGACCTCTTTTAATATAATTCTTTTTCAAATTGCCAAAGTGAATTTTGTTTTATATATGTGTATTATATAACTATAATATCTAATGCAATTATTATATCATTATATCATATATCATAAATAATTGTGACATATAGTTACATATAAATTAATATTTAATAAACATATAATTAAACATATAAATATAATAATGATTTATGACATGATTTTATATATAACTATGTTATATATAATATGTAATATATAATATTATGTAATATATTATTGTATATAATATAATACATAATGCATATATAATGTATAATATAATAGATAATATATATTTAATCTATTATCTATTATAATATATTATATAATACTTGTGTATATTATATATTTTATAAATAAAATATAAGTATATAAAAATTATTTATTTGCATATATTATACAATATAATTACATTATATACTATACATAATTACATTATGTTATTGTATATTATGCTATTTTATTATAATTCTTAATATTAATTATATTAATTAATATATTATAATAACATGTTATATTCTTAATATTAGATGTGCATATAATACATTATATAGAATTATAAATATATATATATAGTGTGTGTGTGTGTGTGAAGCAACAACATAACAACACATAACAGGAAATTTCTATCATCACTATAATCCCTTTCCACAAAGGCAACCTCTCTTCAAAATGCTTTGTTGTCCTATGAGGTTCTGTGACTGGTTTTTCCCATTTTCTTGGGCGAGCTGGCTTGCATCCCCTGCACCATGTCTTCGTAGACACTGCGTGGCTGGCGTAGGTCCCTCTGCTTGAGGGAGGGAGGCCGCCCGGGTACCCACAGTCAGGACCCAGCGAGCGTCCTATCGCCTGGCCTGCGCTTCCTGTTCACACGACCTTCCTCTCCCCGCCAGCAAAACACTTCAGAAATCCTCTTCATCTTCGGCTTATTAGTATTTGGGCAGGGAGTCAGGCGGGGGAAAGGGTACCCCTGACAATACACAACATTGCTTGGGGGGTTAATGTGCACATAATTGTAAGAATCAGATAAATATAGTTAAGTGTAGGTTCGAAGAAAAATGTTTTAAAGTCCATTTTAAGTGCGTTTTATATTAACATTTAGACTGAGCGCTGTTTGGAGTGATCCGGTGTTTCTGTTTCACAGTCATTATGTTGACATTTGGCAAGTCAAGCTGACATGTTTCATAGAAATTTTCCTTCGGTGCATGTGGCAGAGAGACCGTGTTAAAAGCAGGTCACCCCCCCCCCCCACACACACACACAAACACACATTTCTCTTTTCTATTTCCCCCCAAACCTCTGCTCCTCCAAGCTTGATCCACTTAGAGCAAAGAGTCAAGTGTTTTTTGTTTTTTTGTTTGTTTGTTTTTTAACTCATTTGTTGTAGCAAAAATACTTAACATGAGATCTACCCTCCGGGCACATGATTAACACAGCTCCAGAATTCATCCATCTTACAGAACTCAACCTTCATCACCACGGATCAGTAATTCCTCATCACCTGTCCCATTCAACACACCTGACTGCTTTAGATACCTCAGCTCAGTGGAATCATGCATTCTCTGAAGGACATTGAGCATGGTGTCTTCCAGGTTTACTCATGCTGCATCTGAGTCTTTTTAAGGCTGTATATACTTCATTGTATGTATGTGGCATGTTTTGGGTATCCATACACGTGGTTTTCATATACTGGCTATTGTAAAGGATGCTGCAGGGAGTCTTTTTAAGACTATGATTTCAATTCTTTGGATATATTTTCAGAAGTTGGAGTCCTAGATCACCTGGGGATTTTATTTGTAACCTATTGTGACTTTCATACTGAATTCCGTAGTGGCTGATCAGGCTGCACTCCCACCAGCAGTGTGCCTGTGTTCCAGTTTTGGGGCAAGGGGTGGGGGTAATGGTTCCATGGTAACTAGTTGTACAAAACACTTTTTCCCTATGCTTTTCCATATTTCTGTGTCTTTTCTGAAGAAAAGCCTAAGTCCTTAGTTGCATTTTTAACCTGGTTATTAGTATTTTTGTAACTGTGTCATAGAAAAAAAAGTGCTTTCTTTTTTTTTTTTTGGTACTTTTTTATTATAAAAATACTGTACAGAGGGGTTACAGTCACATGAGCAAGCCAATGAGTACATTTCCTGTAGAGCATTGTTACCTCCTCCTTTGTTTTTCCCCTACCATCCTTTCCATCTCACCTCCACAACTACTCACCACCCCCCACCCCGCCCCTCCACCTAAGTTGCAAAGTTCGCTTTCAACATAGTGTCTTGTACATCTCATTGTTATAATGGGTCAACCTGTATCCCTATTTAAACATTCTGTTTTTTCCCTTCCCCTCCCCAAATTAGGGAAGTGTATATACAAGATGCGGGGCACCGACTTCAAATACAGTGAAAACAGGGGTTATACCATGGGGGAGGAACATAAAAAGAAAAAAAAATCACATGGTACATTATAAATACGTTAGAAACAATAGCAAGGAAGAAAAAATATTTGTGTCCCCATCTTGGGGTTCATTTCGCTTAATACCATCTTATACTTGGTTATTAGTATTTTTGTAACTGTGTCATAGAAAAAAAAAGTGTTTTTTTTTAAAGTATGTTTTGGTGCTGGTATTCTTATCAGATAAATGGTTTGCAAAGATTTTCTCCCAGAGGTTCCAGAGGTGGCCTTTTGACTCTGTGACTGGACAGAGGCTTTTCTGGTTGTTTGTGCTTTAGGTTTGTTTTTCTTTTAGTTTTGGGTGTGTCTTGATGTGGCATCCCTGTCTTTCTGAAGTCAGTCTTTACCTGACTTGTGTTTTGAGTCTCAATTACATATCCTGAGGTATTGGAGAGTTTCCTGTTGAAATCAGAGGTCGTGGCGAAGGCAAGATTCATCTTCTCTCTCACTGTCCTCAGTGGAAGCATCTAGCATCTTTAGGTTACCTGGAGACTTTCTCCTTTTAGTGTCCTGCTTTGCACTGTTTGGGCTATAGACCTATTGAAGACAGGGACAAAAGGCGGGGCAGGGAAGTGCAGGGTTAGCTTTATTTGTCTGGGGTTTGGTGTCTTGCCATTTATCTCTGCCCAAGGACTGCAGGTAAATACCATGTTAGTTCCATTTCATGCTCTGTTACAAATTCTGCTTAAAGAAACAATCAGAGATGGTTCTGGTGGCTTCCACCTATAATCCTAGCTACTAAGGAGACTGAGATATAATCACAGTTCAGAGCCAACCTGGGCAAAAAAGTTCATGAGACTATTATCTCCAATTAACCATCAGGAAACCAGAAATGAAGCTGTGGCTCAAAGGGGCAGAGTATTAGCCTTGAGCAAAAGAGCTCAGGGACAACACCTAGCCCTGAGTTCAAGCTCCACTACCAAATCCCCAAAATAAAGAAGTGATTAGAAAAAAGTAAAATTAACTGCTCCCTAGGAACCTATAGACAGCTAAATGAAGATTTGATTACTATATTTAAAGCATATAGAATAAAAAAGAGATATTACATCTGCATTTTGGGTAAGATAAAATATACGGTTCATGCTAACATCTGTTTTGTTGTACTAGTCCTGATTTTATATGTATTTACCAAACTTTATATTTATTTAATATAAATACACAGAGGAATAAGGTTATTCATAAAACCATATAGAAACTATAATAACCATAACATATTTGGCTTTGGATTAATGCTTTCAAGTCCCAGAATAAGAATGGCTTTTAACTTTTCTTTTTATTTTTCCTCCCTGCTTTTGTCTGGCTTTCTTGCAAACCAGTTGGGGATGCATCTCTCTTCTTCTAAGAAACAAGTTGCATAATATGAAAAGTTACTGTTTTCTTACTACTTGATAAAACATTGCTGTGTAATAGCTGGAGCTCTTATCCTTCTAGGATCTGAGTCTTTATACAATTATTTATTGATTGTATTCTATTCAGGTTTTCTATTTTCCTAAGCCAACACTTCCTTTCAGATTTTCTTTTAAAATGTGGCATTTGACATGTTTTGTGAATGCATTGTTTTAAAGTTGTTCAGGTAATTATGTAACAGTGTTTGCACATTTGTTTTTGTTTTATTTCTGCTTTTTTTAAAAATATTATTTTCAGTGATGTCTTAGTTGCTGGACTCTTCCCAAGAATTCATCTCTTTGGTCTGTTGTCTGTTTTGTTTTATTAGAAGCAGCTTCTAATTTCATTCAACTTCTAAATTATTTCTTGGGGAGGCTTTATTAATTGTGATATTATCTCTGTTTCTTTTTTTCCAAATCCCCTTGTAGTTATACTGGTTTTTTTTATTTATACATTTATTTATTTATTTGTCTGAGACGGAGACACAATATCTGTTGCTTTTGTTCATTGGCTGGTACTCTTCCACCCCAGTTATACCTCCAACCCTATACTGCTGTTTTTATTTTTTATCTATTTATTTTTTGGGGTCCGGTCGTGGGGCTTGATCTGGGCCTAGGCGCTGTCCCTCAGCTCTTCAGCTTAAGGCTAGCGCTCTACCACTTGAGCCACAGCACCACCTCCGGCTTTTTTTCTTTTTGCTTATGTGGTGCTGAGGAATCAAACCCAAGGCCTCGTGAATACAAGCCAAGCGCTCTACCACTGAGCCACCTTCCCAGCCCCTTTATTTTTATATTACATGAATTGATCATTTAACTTTTGTGTTTGTGTGTGCTAATGCTGGGGCCTAAACTCAGAGCCTGGACCCTGTCCCTAAGCTATTTTCTCAAGACTAGTGCACTACCACATGAGCCATAGCTCCACATTATATTTTTAAGCTGGTTAATTGGAGATAATATTCTTATGGATTTTCCTGCCCATGCTGTCTTTGAATCACAATCCTCAGATCTCAGCCTCCTGAGTAGCTAGGATTTACAGGCATGAGCCACCAGTGCCTGCTTTGATAATTTAATTTTTTTACTTTTACTTTTTTTTTTTTTTTGGTCGGTCATGGGGCCTGAACTCTGTGCCTGGGTGCTCTCCCTGAGCTCATCAGCTCAAGGCTAGCACTCTACCACTTGAGCTACAGTACCACTTCCAGGTTTTTCTGCTTATGTGGTGCTGAGGAATCAAACCCATGGCTTCTGCATGCATGGCAAACACTCTACCACTGAGCCACCTTCCCAGCCCTTATTTTTACGTTTTAAATGTTTGAATAAACTCACTCTGGCCATGTAATTCCTATGTCACAGTGCAATTCAACAACTTCTCTGCTTGCTTTTATATGGGTTGTTGTGATTATTCTATTTTCTATCACCTATGAATTGAGATATCACTTTCTTTTGGCTATTTAGGTTGACCAAATTCCACTGTGGTCAAATCACGTGCTTGGTTCAACATTTGTTCTTTTAAAGTTTTAAATATTTTTTTTTTTGGTTGGTCGTGGGGCTTGAACTCTGGGCTTGGGCACTGTCCCTATGCTTTTCAGCTCAAGGCAAGTGCTCTCCTGCTTGAGCCACAGCACCACTTCTGGTTTTCTAGTGGTTTTTATTGGGGATAAGTGTCTCATGGACTTTCCTGCCCAGGCTGGCTTTGAACCTTGATCCTCAGATCTCAGCCTGCTGAGTAGCTAGGATTACTGGTGTGAGCCACCAGCACCTGGCTGATTTTTTTTTTTTTTTTGGCCACGTATGTTGGCTTATGCCTGTAACCCCAGAACTCTCAAGAGATAAAGATCAGAAGGATTGTGGTTTAAGGCCAACCTGGGCAAAACATCATCAAGACCTCAGCAACAACAAAAAATGTGCACAGTGGTACACGTATGTAATACCAGCTAGGTAGGAGGCTTACTAGTAGAATCAAGATCCAGGCCCAAACATAAGATATCTGAAAGATAAATATAGCATAAAAAACTGGGGCCATGGCTCAAGTAATAGGTCACCTGCCTAGCAAGTTTGAGTATTTAAATTCAAATCCCAGTATTACCAGAAGGAAGAAGACAAAGAGAAGGGGGAGAAGGAGAAAGAGGAGACAGATATAGATATGTTCTTTCTCTCTTATTCATGACCAAATGCTCCATGAGGGTTTATAAAGAAATGAACATTTATAAAAAGTGAATATTTTCATTATGGAAACTACTGTTTCCATAGGCAGAATGACTAGTCATGCAGTTTGTGGTTTGTGTCATTCAGCTTTGTACTTATCTTTTTCTTTTTGGTTTGTTTTATGCATCCATTTTTGATAAAAAAATTTATTATAATCTCCAACAGGTGTAGATTTTTAAAATTTTCCATGTAACATTCTTAGTTTTTGCTTTATGTAGTGTGTGATCCCGTGTTTTAACATGCTCAAGATTTCATAGCTTTTGAATGCTGTTCTCTTAAGTCATTTGGGAAGAGAATCTATACCATATGGTTACTTGCTTAACCAATGTGTTGTCTAATATTATTTCTAATGAAGTTTTCATAGGTTGATAATTTGCTAAAACTATTTCTATCCCTGTAAAAAAGATATGTTTCGTGTGTGTGTATGTGTGTGTGTGTGTGTGTGTGTGTGTCTGTATGTGTGTGTGTGTGTGTGTGTGTGTGTGTGTGTGTGTGTGTGTGTGTGTGCGCGTGCTGATTCTGGGACTTGAATTCAAGGCCTTCATTTGGCTTTCTTGCTAACAGCTGGCTGCTCTACCACTTGAGCCACAGCCTTAGTCTGGCCTTTTCTGGTTAATTGGAGATGGAGTCTTATGTTTTTTCCTGCCTGTGCTAACTTTGAATCACAATCCTCAGATCTCAGCTTCCTGGGTGGCTAGGAGCCATCAGCACCCAGCTACGTATTTCTTTTTGAACCACTTAATGATGAAATAGAAATGGACTGTTAAATCAATGATAGTGTTTTGCTGATTTTAAAAGTTAAATAATTATCGAGTTGAACTATATTTAATTTTAGTTTTGTGAGAGTCCTGGGGCTTAAAAACTCAAGGCTTGGGAGTTATTCTTGAACTAATGTGCTCAAGGGTAGTGCTCTACCACTTGAGCTATAGCACCACTTCAGCTTTTGGGGTGGTTAAATTGGAGATAAGAGTCTCAAAGACTTTCCTGCCTGGTCTAGCTTTCAACTGTGATCCTCAGACCTCAGTCTCCTGAGTACCTAGGATTATAGGCTTGAGCCACCAGAGCCTGCCTGAATTTCAAATTTTAAACTCTTCGTGGTCAGTGGGAAAATGGGTACATGATTAGTTACACAGATAAATTACCACAGAGCAAAATTATTCTACCAATCTCTTAAAGAGAGAGCTTTTCCTAGCATCAAGCCCTAAATAAAGTTTGAGAAGAACCATTCTATCTAAGGTGATGGTACAGAAAGAAAACAATGATGAATTTTCTCTTCCTACAAGGGAATGATAGACAAGTCAGGACAAGACTTGGGAGGTTCTGGGCAAGACATCGCTCTCTTATATCTGGGACTGGCAATTTAGGCAGAAGGGTACTTACTCATTTATCATTTTATTGATTTATATTTTTCCCATTTGCCATAACAATGATCACAGGCCCATGCACACTCCTGAGAATTCAGATGGCATCTAGAAGATTGGGATCAGCAAACCTTAACCAAATTGAGGCTTTTGTCTCCCCTCGAGGGCTGTTGTTGATTGCTTGGAAAGCCAATATTTCCAGACCATTTATTTCAAATTCATCCCACTCCAAGGTGTTATTTTGCATGGCCAGCACTCCTGTACTACCCCTGGCACAGCTGTTGATTTCTCTGTAATTAAAATCCTCACAGGGAGAGCCGAAAACTGGCCTTTTACCTCATGTTCTCATTAGTTTGGCTTTTCCTTCACACTGGATCTCTCTTTAGGTTTGTCAGAAGGAGACTTTCATTACAGTCTTTTGGCTGCAATGTTGTTTTTACCAGACCAAATGGAATTTGAAAATCCCAACCAATCGCCCTTCACTGTTTTGCCAAGGAGAAAAGAAAAACATGGCTAATTGGTCTTCCAAAGGGTGTCATTTCAGTCCTAACGAGTGAGTGGTTGGTCTTCAGGGTCTATTGTTTAAGAAAATTTGCACAAATTTTAAGTCACAATTTTAGTGGAAGATGTTGAGTTTGGGATTTCGTGTGAGGTTTAATTTCCAAAACTCAAGAAGGTAGGCACACTTTCCTGTGTTACTGACAGCCATTGGTTGGTTGGTGAGTGTCAGCTTTGAATGTCAAAGATAGAACTGAAAATTGCTTCTCAGAAGATGTTTGTGGCCCTAACAAGGCCATCTTTGGCTAGTATTTGTCCTACTTTTGACTTCATCATGTCTTCTTGAATTCAACTTACCCAGTCACATTTGAATGTTACAAGGCAAAAAAATTGGAGCTGGTGGTTCACATCTGTAATCCTAGCTACTCAAGAGGCTGAGATCTGAGGATCATGGTTCCAAGCCAGCCCAGGTAGGAACATTAGTGAGACTCTTATCTCCAATTAACCACCAGAAAACTAGAAGTGACATTGTGTCTCAAAGTGGTAGAGTGCCAGCCTTGAGTAAAAGAGCTCAGGGACAGTGCCCAGGCCCTGAGTTCAAGCCCCCAGATAATAAATAAGTAAATAAATAAAATAAGATAAAATAGAATACAAATTGGTGTGTCTATCTCTAAATTTTCTTCTTCCAACTCTGGTTGGATGTGTTTTTGCTAAACCAGAGGAAAGAGAGGAAAGATAGCTGCTTCCTGTCACTAACTTTATCAGCAAGGTATTGAGGGGCGCCTGGTACCAGGCCTCCACACTTAGCCAGATCATACCCAGGACCCATAAATCAACCCAAAGTTGCTAACACCATTGCAGACAGCAGGATCCAAAGAGGAAATTGCATTGAAATGAAACCTGATTTCAGATCAAAGAAAACCTCAGCCTTGCAGTACTTCTTTTTTCTCTCTCTTTTTTTTTCTTCTTGTTGACATTAGTTTTATTCTAGTTTCCTGTTACCCTGCTTTTGCCTCCTTATAAACCAGGACTGGATCTCTGTAAACCGTAGCAATAACAGGGGGTTGGAAGGCATGTGCATTCAGAGACTAACACTTCAATGACTTCCATTTGACTACATAGCAAAATAATCATAAAGAATTTATCACTCGGATAAAAGAAGGAAAAAGCTGCATTAATAATAGCCTATGTGCATCCGTAGCTGGCAGGCTCTGTTCTTTAACTGTATTATGCAAACATTACACTCCATCGTGGCCCACGGCTGTGAGCATCCTGTGCCAGGGCCCCACGGTGAGCCTGTTTAATGTTATGACTCCAACTTCAGTGATTACATTCTCTGACACTCGCCTGTTGGGGAAGCTGATGTCGCGGATCTTACTGTTTTGGTCTTCACTCCTTAAAGCCCTCCCTGTTTGCAGTGCAGATAAGGTGGATGTTTTGATAAGGTGCAGAATGTGAAGAAACAAATGGACACCATGGTGAGCCACCCCCTCTGTGACTTGTTAATTCAGAAACAGAATGGAAGCCATCTCACCTTAGATGTTTCTAGTAAGACATAAAAACCACAGAGACACAGATATTACAGTCGAGTAATTGGGAGAGTGTTCTAGAAGCCATGCAGTCTAGCACTGGCATTTTGACGCTCCACAGAGACTCTATGATGAAGCACAAGGCCCAGGCTCATATAGCAAGTTACAAAGACTCTTTGTGGTTTGTGTGTGTGTGAGTATGTGTGTATGTGTGTGTGTGTGAGTGTGTGTGTGTGTGTGTGTGTGTGTGTGTGTGTGTGTGTGTGTGTGTGTGAGTCCTGGGGTTTGAACTCAGGGTCTGAGTGCTGTCCCTGAGGTTTTTTTCTTCTCAAGTCTAGTGCTCTCCCACTTGAGCCATTGTTCCATTTCTGGCTTTTGGGTAAATTGGTGATAAAAGTCTTACTTTCCTGTTCAGGCTGGCTTTGAACCATGATCCTCAGATCTCAGCCTGCTGAGTACTAGTACAAGCATAAGCCACTAGTGGTCAGTTCCTTTTTGTCTGGCTCTTCTGTTCACTCACACAATTCCAAACGTTATCAGCAATTGTTAACATGATAGTTGCAAATGTTCAAAAGTATCTCCAGTGAGCAAATATAGTCATTATATTAAAAGTACATTAATAAAAATTGAACTACATAATTTGACCATGGAGATGGGGAGGGGAAACAGGGGAGAATAAGAGAAGGGGTGACATTGCTAAAGATGCACTGCACTCACAACCTGACCTATGGAACTCTGACTTCTTTGCATAACTACTTAATAATACTAATAAATGATAATAAATTATCTGCTCAAAAATCATCCCCAGTTACCAAAACTCCATGCAAATCTAAACTCCCTTGAAATAATAATGTAAGTGGTGGTCAGGAGGGGAACACTTTTATCGATTTATATTTTTCCCATTTGCCATAATAATGATCATTTAAAAAAATACTTCCATGGCGCTTTACTTTAGGAATAGTGATTGGAAAAAATTATATTAAGTGAAGTAAGCCAGGCCCAAAGAAACATAGGTCCCATAATTTCCCTTATTTGCAATTACTAGTATATATCTGAGTCAAGCAGAAAAGGTCAGATAGGTTGATGTTAGGGAAATGAACCTTAAGATATGTATTCAAATGTTTTTTTTCTTTCATGTGATTGTTTCTAACACATTTATAAGATTATTTCTTTGTTGCTATGTATGTCCCTTCCCCACATATAACCCCTGCTTTCACTGTATTTGATGTTGGTATAATTTGTGGAGGGGAAGGAAAAAAATCGTTTAAATAGGGATACAGGTGGACCCATTGCAACAATGAGATATACAAGTTGTTATGTCGAAAACGAACTTTACAACTTTGGTGGGGGGGGAGACAGGGAGGATTGGGTGGGGGGTGTGGGGGGAGGCTGGGAAGGGATGGGAAGGGGAAACAAAAGAGGAGGCTACAATGCTTGATAAGAAATGTACTCATTATCTTGCCCATGTAATTGTAACCCCTCTGTACAGTATTTTCACAATAAAAAATAAATAAATAAAAATAAAAAAGAAATAGTGATTGGCAACAAAAATGTTAGAGTGAGGGGCTGGGAAGGTGGCTCAGTGGTAGAGCACTTGCCTTGCAGGCCTGAGGCCCTGGGTTCGATTCCTCAGCACCACATAAGCAAAAAGAAAAAAGCCAGAAGTGGTGTTGTGGCTCAAGTGGTAGAGCGCTAGCCTTGAGCTGAAGAGCTGAGGGACAGCGCCCAGGCCCAGAGTTCAGGCCCCATGACTGGACTCAAAAAAACAAACAAACAAAAAATGTTAGAGTGAGAGACAGACCCCTCCGACAGTTCTTCTTCAAGCTGCTGAGTCCTGGCCTAATCCAAGCCCATTTTCTCTCAGTAAACAAGTCCAGGCCAACCCTTGCTGAGGAGTTAAGGGGCAATAATCTTCCATAACAAGTGTAAAGCTTATGAGGTACCTGTTGTTTGCAGGCCTCTGGATGGAACTCACACCCCTTCTTGGCAAGGCTAAAGGCAATGAGGACTGATAAACACCAGAGCTGGGTCAGAAACAGAAACTCAACTTGGTTTTGCAAAACAGAACTAAGTCACTAACAATATCAAAGGAGGCGGGGCCTCATCAGAGCTGACCCCGAAGATGGGTTTTTGACACAGGGCAGATAGCAGGAAGGTCTTACCAAGCAGGAGCAGAAGATGGTCAGCAAGGTGCTGTCTGGGGACCAGCCTCAGGCTCCCTCATTGCAAGCAACATTAGTGGCATTGCTTTTCCCACACCATTGAAAGCCGGCATGGAAATCTACCTTGGAAGATATTGCTGGGGAGATGTCTTACTGTCCACTCTGGCTGTGAGGAAGGAAGGATTTGCAGTCGCCATGCAACAGGGAGCAAGAGACAGAGGAAGGCCGAGTTCAACATGGCAAACTTGAAACTACCATTCACAGTGGAAGCCAGGCACCAGTAGTTTGGCCCTGTCATCCTGGCTACTCAGGGGCTGAGCTCTGAGGATGCCGGTTCAAAGCCAGCATGGACAGGAAAGTCTGTGGGACTCTGATCTCTACTTAAGCAGCAGAAAGCCTCAAGTGACTCTGTGACTCAAGTGATATAGAGTGCTGACTTTTAGCACGAAAGTCCAGGAGGAGCACTCGGGCCCTGAGTTCAGTAGCTGGAATTATAGATGTGCACTGCCACACCTAGCTTATTTGTTGAGATGGGGAAGTCTCATTAACTCTTTTGCCTGGGCTGGCCTTAAATATGATCCTTGTGTTTTTCTTTTCCCAAGGATCTGAGATTACAGCCATAAGCTACTGTTCACCACTTAACACTTCTTAAAGACCCTGTTTGTCATAAAAAATGATTTGGCAATATTATTCTTTGAAAGTGGCAGGGGTCACACATTAATTTATTTGTACAATGATATACATTTTAGGTCACTTCTACCCCCATTCTCTTGCTTAATTTTCACCATAACCCTATCAGCAGGAGTTTTATCAATAATTTCAGAGGATACTGAGGTTTAGAGACAGGAAGTAGCTTCTTAAAGGTCATATACCTGCATTAGGACTGTGTTGTCAGATCTTAAATCTGCCTATCTTTAATTCTTCTTCTTCTTCTTCTTTTTTTAACCAGTCTGGGGGCTTGAACTTAGGGCCTGGGCTCTGTCCCTGAGCTTCTTTTGCTCAAGGTTAGCACTTTACCTCTTGAGCCACTGCGCCACTTCCGGCTTTTTCTGTTTATGTGTTACTGAGAAATCGAACCCAGGGCTTCATGTACGCTAGGCAAACACTCTACCACAAAGCCACATTCCCAGCCCTATCTTTAATTCTTTTATTTTCCCTTGGGTTGGCCCTGCGGCTTGGACTCAGGGTTTCAAGTTCTACTTCGGCTTTTTATGCTAGAGGCTGGCACTCTACCACTTAGGCTGCAGCTCCACTTTTGGCTTTTTGCTTGTTAATTGGAGTTAAGAGTCTCACAGATTTTCCTGCCCAGGCTGGCTTTCAGCAGTGATCCTCAGATCTCAGCCTCCAGAGTAGCTAGGGTTACAGGCATCAGCCACCAGCCTATTTTTAATTCTTGATGGATGCCCTTGTCATGAGAATATGAGCTCCACAAGGCAGAGAAATCTGGCTAGATTCCTCTGTCTTTACTATCTGGATGACCGCCTAGCTAGAATTCTCTTGTGGAATGGAGTTTTGGTATATATACCACAGATGTTTTAAAAATTATAGGAGCTGATCAAAATTGCCAGTATCCAATCATAGAGATGAAAAAGTTATTCACTTTCATAAATTGAGTTTTACTGCTCTATGGATCTGTTTTCTAGATTTTGGATTTTGTGCTGTTGGCTCAGTTTCTACAATGATGTGAACAATGTGTAGATTATTTGAGACTACTTGTGACATCATTATTATAACAGTTATCATCAGAACAGCCCAAATCTTTTTCACCATTTTTACTAGTACACTAGGAGAAAAGTTATTAACCTGTTCATACAATGGATAGAAATGGCCATGATAAGAAATGTACGCATTATCCTGCCCATGTAATTGTAACTCCTTTGTACAGTATGTTCACACAAAAAAAATTAAATTTAAAAAAAAAGAAAAAAAAAGGAAAATGGGAAAGCAATAATACCTATACCACAGAGCTGTTGGACAGGTTGAGATGGAATATTACATAAGAAACTATGAGTCCGTAGTTGATATATTTGGAAGGTACCTTTGTTTTCTCTTCCTCTCTGCTGGCCCCTAAATACTTGGTCACCATAAACAGTGCCTGTCTAGAACATTATCCTCTTGAATTCTGTAGGATGTTTGTAAAGAGAAGAAAAAAAAATCAATTTGACAGGCAAAGTATACGTAAACATGAAAAATTAAAAAAAAAATGGCCATGATAAAGAATGAATTGATGATATGATTTCAGAAACTCCAAGTTCAATTACCAAAAGAAGCATCAGACATTTTTCTTTTCTTTATTTATTTTTTGGCACTGGTCCTTGGGCTGGACACTGTCCCTTAACTGTTTTGCTCAAGGTTAACACTCTTCCACTTTAGTCCCAGCTCCACTTACAGCTTATTTTGGTCATTAGAGATAGGAATCTCATGGACTTGGACTTTTCTGCCCAGGCTGGCTTTAAACATCGATCTTCAGATCTCAGCCTCCTGAGTAGCTAGGATTATAGGCATGAGCAACCGGCACTTGGATACCATCAAACTTTTAATTCTGTCGTGGACTCAGGATGTTAGCTTTTTCTGAGATAGCTGTTACGAGTTGAAACTACAAAGGTCTCCCATAAGCTAATGTGTTAAAGGTTTGATTATCAGCTAATGGGCTTTTAGAGATGATTGTATCATAAAAGCTCTAATTACATCAATGGATTAGTTCATGGTTGGATGGGCTATTGGGGGCAGGGCCCACTTGGGAGAAGGAGGTTGCTGGGGCTGTGACTTGATGGGTATGTCTTGTCCCTGGTCTTTTCTGTCTCTCTGCTTCCTGCCTGCTGTAAGGTGAGCAGCTCAGCTCCATCGTGTATTCCCCACAGGATGGTACAGCCTAGCTACAGAATCACAACACTGGAACAAGGGAATGATGGACCAGAATCTCTGAAACTGTAACCCCAAATCATATTTTTCTCCTTTAAGTTGATTTGCTTATGGTTTTTGTTTGTTCATTTGTTTAATAGCAATGAAAAGGTGAATATAATTGCTGAACATTTTCTCTAGGGAATAAAGAAGGTCCAATAATCTCCAATACACTCAATTATTTACGAACTCTTGTCTTTTTGACCTGAGTGTTCCAGGTAGGCACTACATGTGAACTTGAAACACACCTCAGCTCAATACCATATAGCCTCTGCAGTAGTATCAATTTTCCTTCTAAATATCTGTATCCATTATTATGATATCAAGATGCCTTAAACTCTTTTTCTCCCCAAAATGGAAAGCTGCCATAATTATGTGACCTCTACAAGAGATTTTTTTTAATGTCTTCTTTGGATAACTCTGATTTAATTTTATTATGCCTACAAAATAAGGGAAAAAAGCAGGCTACATTTTATGTTTAGATCACAGATCTAAATTTATTATAAACAGTAGAATATAAGCTTCCATCCAATGTTAAATGAGCCCAATGACTGGATATACCATTCTGTACAGAGACAGTCAAGGGGTGAGAGTTAAAGAGTAAATATTTATGCCGACAATAAGTGAGCTTGTAAGGTGGTCCATGACAGGGTAATGCTTTGGAATCAAAGAACTTCCTGATCTCTGCAGAAGCTTGCTTTAAAAATAGAAACAAATTAAACTCTAAGCCACTAGTGGAGTCTCCATTCAAACATAATGATGCTGAATTCCATGGTAATGACCTAACTGGCTATTTATGCTAAGCAAGCAGCATTAACTGAAATTATTGCACTCATAATACTCAAATAGGAAAGTCTTTGGAGAGACTCAAAGAGCTCATTGTTAATTGACAAAAGTAAATTGTAATTCAGAGTGGGGAAAGAAAAACATGGGGGAGATGACAATACACACTGCTGGAAGAGAATTGTAATGTACATATGCTATTCCTGTTCAGATCACATGACCTTCTCAGGGTTAAGATAGATGCTCCATTATTTACCCCTACTTGTGTACCTAAATTGGATATGAGGTCAACACATGTATGGCTATTTGTTAAAATATTGCTAAGGTTGTGGCCAGTGTTTCTATTACTCATCAACAACACAATCCTAGCAAGACTAAAGCAGTGCCTTGGTTACGAATCAGACTTCAGGTCCTGTCCCATTCACCATCAAACAACCAATATGTTTAGTCTTTTTTTTTTTCAATTTTCAAGATGAAAACTAGGCTCTCATACTAATCCAAACATTTTCTACCTTTTTCTTTTTGTTTCTGAGATGTGGAAACACATTGCATCTCTCTTTACTGACTGGGCACATATTTTCCTGGGACTCTTACTAATGACCATTGTGAAGTCCAGGATCTAGTAAACAAACAAACAAACACTTTGTCTTCAGTAGTCAGAAAAGGTGTAGCAAACAAATAAAATTCAAATAAAAGCTATAGGAATGAAAATGAACTCAGGCACCCATGGCTCATGCCTGTAATCCTAGCTATTCAAGAGGCTGAGGTCTGAGAGTAAGTAAAGTCTGAGAGACTCTGTCTCTATTTAACCACTCACAAGCCAAAAGTAGAGCTGTGGCTCAAGTGGTAGAATGTTAGCCTTGAGCCAAATACAGTTCGCTCACAGTCTGGATCCAGACCCTGAGTTTAAGCCCCAGAACCAGCACAAAAAATACCCGCCCCCAAACAAACATGAACAATGTTTTCAGGGGTTCCTTAGCTGGACGATATGATAACAATAAACTAAAGTCCTTTTGTCATTCACTAGCTTTCTTTCATCTTGTATATTAATGAGGGGCAAATGCACAGATTTAGTTAAGAGATTTGCCTCCAATCCCTGTTGCAGACTGCTATGATCAAGGACTTTAGCAAAGTGAAGCACATAGAGTGGAATCTGCAAGTACAAACAGAGTTTTCCTAATTTCCCACTGAGTGCAATCCAGGGATGATGACTTTGGGAATGAGATCCCTGCCTGTCCAGGGAAGAGACTTGAGAAGGTGTTGTTAGTTTCAATACCACATCAGCCCTTAGGATGAGTGCACTTACAAGTTATTTTCTGCCAGTACTATGACTTGAACTCAGAGCCTATAGCTTTGCTGCTCTACCACTTGAGACTTAGCTCCACTCTAGCTTTTGGGTAGTTAATTGGAGATATAATATCTCAAGAACTTTCTTACCCAGGCTGAAATTCTGGAAGCATTTAGTCATGCTGAATCCTGAATCCTACAAATGAGGTGCTATATTACCAGATGGCTCAACAATTCACTCCATATTTTTATTTTAAAAATGCAAGCTTACTCTTGTATGTTCTTCCCCCACAGTATAACTACTGTATTTGATGTTGGTGTCCTGCATCTTGTATATACATTTTTCTAATTTGGGGAGGGGAATGGAAATAACAAAATGCTGAAATAAGGCTACCGGTCGACCCATCGTAACAATGAGATGTACAAGACACTGTGTAGAAAACAAACTTTACAACTTGGGATGGGGAGGGGGGAGTTGGGAAGGTGGGCAGGGAAGGGATGGTAAGGGAAAAACAAAGGAGGAGGTAACAATGCTCTATAGGAAATGTACTCATTACCTTACTCATGTAACTGTAACCCCTCTGCACACTATTTTTACTATAAAAAAGCAAGCTTAATCTGTAAAACATACACACACACATGGATTTTGTTTATTATTTATTATTATTTTTAGTTATCTTCACTTTGTTAATGAGGAGTTATTAAAGTTGTATTTTGGGATCAATTGACTATCTTTTAAAAAATGTTCATACTTTTAAAACTTTAACCAGGGTAATGAATATGTTTACATTATAATTCAGAGTGCATATGCCTACTGCTAGCACTGAAGAGGAATTCTATGAAACAATACTTACACCTATGAGGCATAATACTTTCTATTTTTTAATTAGACTTCATTTATTTTGAATATACTGCTGCAATGTAATAAGTTGTTGGCTCATGAATGGATTATAATTCAACCTCTGATCAGCAGTATGTTGTCTGGCCAGTGATCCTTTATGTGACATTGTTGTCATATTCAGTTCTGTAATTTTTTTTTTTTTACAAATTTTCCTACAATTTCTTTTAGGCTTGGTACTGTCATTCAAATCATCGTTTCTTTCTCAGTCACTTAAGGTCTAGACTGAGAAGCATTCCTTTCCCTCCTGGAATTCTTTAAAAACATCACAGAAGGACATGTGGCCTCCCCCTGAACTCAGACACATCTGTCGCTGGGAGTCACTCCCTCTTCATAATGTGCAGAACTGAGATGTCAGTTGTCCCAATGTCCTTCTCTGTACTTTTAGGGTATGGGGGTGTAGAGGGGGGTCCCACGTGTGCTGGAGTCTTCCTGCCTATCTGTGCAGTCAGTTCAATAGCTCTCTTCTGGCTTGCACTGGAAAACCGTGAGAAACAGTTTTAACCTCAAAGTTCAGACAGGAAAGTGTGGTCTATGCTCACAGTACAACATTTTAATGATTATTCTGCCTCCACGGACTACCCAGACTTTAAAGCAGGGACGGGAGTGGGTCACACCGCACTCATCAAATACTGTCTCCTCCTCCATTTTCTCGTTTCTCAGCCCAGCAACGGAGGGCATATTTTGGCTTCACTTTGGGTCATAAAATCATCACACTCTTTCAAACATGTGCTTGGTGGCATGAACCTCGAGGTGTTTATTTTTTCAATATCAAGCTTTCATACTTCAAAACATTTTCTTTCAAGCTGTTATCTCAACATTTCAAAAGTCTACTGGAAATTAAAGAACCAATGGCTACCTTTTGTTTGCTTGCTTTCAATCTTATCATAGCTAAGATTTCCTCAAGCAATGGTTTTCTCAGGTTTCCCCTCCTAAGACAAGGAAAGGATTGTCTGAAATACATTTTTAAATATAGACCAGTCCCCTTTACAACTGTTAACATTTAAGCAAGTCAGGCACATTTAGGGACAAAATTCCTCACTTGTGGGCATTATCCCTTTCAAAGACAACAAGCATGACTTGAATAGCATCCTTTCCTGTTGTTACAGCTAAAACTTACTTGAAAAACTTACCAGTAACCAATTCAGATCATCAAGACACTATGACTCATTCTTTTAGGTAAATGTATAATAACAAATTCCCTGCCCAGGAGAGGAATTTTTGTTTAACCACTTCTTTTTTAATTATTAAATATTTTATTGTTATTGTAAAGGGGATGTACAGGAGGATTATAGTTACATGCCAGTTAAAGAGTACATTTCTCTTCAAACAATGTCATCCCTTCTCACTTTCTTTTTTTTTTTTTTTTTTTTTTTTAAATTTAATTTAATTTTATTTGTGAACATACTGTACAGAGGGGTTACAATTACATGGGCAAGATAATGAGTACATTTCTTTTTTTTTTTTTTTTTTTGTACTTACATTATACTCTTTTTATTTTTATTTTTATTGAACTATTTTCATCTTTATAAACTCCTGTATAAGGAAATAGTTCTTCGGTTGGTTCAGGAAATGTGATGTTACTAACTTCATATATTTTTTTTTTTTTTAATTTTTTTTTTCCTTCTCACTTTCTAGCCCAGTTTTCCCTCCCATCCCTACCCACAAGTTGTATAGTTCATTTTTCACATAGTGTCTAGTGAGTATCATTGCTACATTTGTTCACCCTTTGTCCTCCATTTCTGATCCCCCTTCACCCTTCCTAAAGTCAGATAAAGGAACAAGTAAGACAAACCATCTTTCATTTTAACATATGTGATCTGTGAACTTGAACTAAGTATGTTCAGAACCAGCTAAATGCAAGTAGCTCACACCTCTAATCCTAGCTACTCAGGAGGCTGAGACCTGGAAGATAGAGACTAGAAACTAGCTTAAACCAAAATATCTGAAAGATTCCATCTCCAAAATAACCAGGGAAAGGCCAGGCTGGAGTCATAGCTCAAGTGGTAGAGCATCAGCCAAGCAAGGTAAGTGAATACCCTTTGAGTGCTGGCACAAGAAGAAAAGAAAGAGAGAGAGAAAGAGAGAGAGAGAGAGAGAGAGAGAGAGAGAGAGAGAGAGAGAGAGAGAGAGAAAGAAAGAAAGAAAGAAAGAAAGAAAGAAAGAAAGAAAGAAAGAAAGAAAGAAAGAAAGAAAGAAAGAAAGGAAGGAAGGAAGGAAGAAAGGAAGGAAGGAAGGAAGGAAGGTTAAGAAACAAAGAAAGAAAAGAAAGAAAGAGAAAAAGAAAAAGGAAGGAAGGAAGAAAAAGAGGAAGAAGAAAGAAAAGAAAAAGGAAGGGAAGGGGGGTGGGAAGAAAGAAGGAAGGGGGGAAGGTAGGAGGAAAGTAGGAAGGAAGGGAGAGAGGGAAGAAGAAAGGATGAAGGAAAGAATACATCTTAAATTGAGCATATTCAAAATGTTCAAAAAGTGCCCACCCATCACGTGCCTTCCTGTATGAACCAGTGTGTCATTCTTTGGTGTGTGTCTGTTTGAGGAAAGGATTGCTTTGCAAATAATTCCACTGTTTCCCATCCCTACTGAAGTGCCAAACCTCTCTATATTCTTTTCATTTATGTATTGTTTTGTTCCTGTCCTGGGGCTGGCACTCATGGCCTGGGCACTGTCTCTAAGCTTTTTGTCTAAGACTAGCACTCTACCATCTGAGCCATAGCTCAACTTCCAGCTTTTTGTTAGTAAATTGGAGATCAGAGTCTCACTGGCTTTCTTGCCTGGGCTGGCTTTGAACCACCATCCACAGATCTCAACCTCTCAAATAGCTAAGATTACAGGTGTGAGCTACCAGTACTTGGCTTTCTCTATTATTTTATCTTCAGATTTTCTCATTTGCTTTAAACTCACTAACAGAATCCATTGTGTTCAGTTAGAGGACTACATAGTAAAATTAAATCTATATGTGCTCACATTTAATTACTTATTCTCAATGGATCCTTTAATTTCATCATGGGTAAAGAATTCCTCACTCCTTCATGGTATTCAACTATATATGACAGATTAGTTTTCTTTCTTATTCCTAATGTGTAAAAACAGATACATTAGCCCCCTTACAATATTGTATTTTGAGGTTTAATTTTAATTTAGCTATGTTATAGATACATGAGTTTTTCTGCAAGAGATAACTTGTGGTTACAAGCGGGAATGGATAGAAGTGGGTCATTGAAGGATAAAAAAGAAAGGATCAGTGTAGGAAAAGAACGATGTTCAAAGCTAGTACTGAGAGAGTAGGATATAGAAGGAAATCTGAGAATCAGTCAAGAAAAGAGTTGATCCATTTGTTTATTCTACTACATCAGTAGATGAAAGTATATTGTCAAAAACATGGGACCAGCAGAGACAATGTCATTGAAGCCAGAAGCCAGAGAGGGGACAGTTATTAAATATTTGCAAATGACTCCACTCAAGGAGAGATGTAGTAATGAGTGTGAGTAGAAGAATTAACCCTTTTAAGGAAATGTGATATTTTCTTTCCAGTGTCTCAAGAAACTAGTAAATACAAAGCAGGATGAGTAGTTTCTTCTATTCATATTTTCATGTGCATGAGGTCCCTGCTAGTAAATCTTTATTTGCAAGGGGGGAAATGGAGGTTTTACGAAGATGTTAGGTATAATCAAAGGGTCACAGATGTACAGTGACTGTGGGCCTAGGTGCTGTCCCTCAGCTCTTCAGCTCAAGGTTAGCACTCTACCACTTGAGCCACAGCACCACTTCTGTTTTTTTTTCTGCTTTATGTGGTGCTGAGGAATTGAACCCAGGGCCTCATGCATGCAAGGCAAGCACTCTACCACTGAGCCACCTTCCCAGCCCCACAGTAAAGATTTTGAGGGCATAGTAACCTGCTTGATATCAGAAACTCTCCTATCACATTTCCTACAACTTAAAACTCTTCATCAAACCTAGCACAAGAAACATCAGGCTTTGAATCATTTTTATATGAAGAGTCCTGTATAACATAAAACTATACAAAACCTGTATGTTTTTCTTCTACTAATTTGCTTTTTGTTAGTCTAGTTTGCAGAGGTCCAGACAGAAGATGATGGGGGAAGGTATTATTTTCCTCTGCTATATAGGATATTAGAAAATTATACCTATGAATATATAACCAGCATTCATAATGCCCTCAATAATGTACTATCTAGAAATGAATTGGGCAAAATTACGTGTACGGTTTTCAGGAGACAAACTTTATAAGTAGATCTCAATAAATAGAAAGTCATTATGTTCTTTGGAGAGAATTTTGAAGCTGTAATTGTAATGAGAGGCAAGCAACCGATCCAGGCTCAAGGCTTTAGTGGGGGATAGACCTGCCGGGCTGCTGCAAGCAAGAATGGAGACAACAGCTGTGGACAGGTATGGACAGAATTTAAACTCAATTTTAGGGGGTAGTCACATGGGTCACATTACATGGATGGTGGGAATTCATGGGGGAGAGTCAGTTCTGAGAAAGAGGTGTTATATGGGCTACAGGAATTGTGGGGAGAGTCTCCATCTGAGGAGGAGTGTAAGGAGGCTATTGCAACTGGAGGAGTAATTTGTCCCTCACAAGGGGAAAACATCAGGGAAATAGAAACTTAACAGATTTTTGTAAACAGGTAGGAACACAGGGAGGGAATTAATCAGGAAGCTGGCTCTGAGACCTGAGAGTAATTTTTCTTGATTTATTTATAAACGAAGTGAAATCACAAATATATCAAAATAGTTTCCTATTTAGAATAAAATGGTTTTTATCTTGGGACTTTTAGCTTAATAGTGTGAAATTATACTATATGAATAAGCAAAGTAAAATAACTAGTAAAACTGAAGGAAAGGGGCAATGGAAATTTAATATCTCAGATATTAAAGTATAATGTTTCAAAAAAATAAAGCAATGTGGAACTGGGACAGAAACAGGCAGATGGAATAATAGGACAAAATAGAAAAACCCCAGAAATAGACTCTAATACATACAGATGGTTAGGGTATGTCAAAGGTAACATCTAAAATAACGTAGAATTAGAATGAGTGGACAAACTTTGAAAAAAATAAAAGGAATGAAGTTGAATCCTTTCCTCATAAGGTTTTATGGGATAAATGCTGAACTGAATTTTAAATGTAAATTACAAAATGTTAGAAATATGCATATTTTTCTTGAGTAAATAAATAAATAAATTTGTATATTTTTCTCTTCTAAGTGAATTCTTAATTTTGACATTTGTCTGACTCAAAGTCTGAAAGCCATAGCCCAATAAAGGCTCCCCAAAACTGAGATCCACAAGCCAATCTTATTATTATCATTATCATTATTATTATTTGAAAATTCTAAAAACAGAAGGGTTACCGTTACATAATTCATGTAATGAGTACATTTCCTTTCGGTCAATGTCACCCCTTCCCTAAATCTCTCCCAGTTTTCCCTCCCATCCCACCCACAAGTTGTGTAGTTCATTTTCAACAAACAAATCTTTAAAATTAGGCCAAGTGCATAAATAGACAATTCACAGAAAGCTAAATGTGCTTGACTCACTAATATGGAGAAAAATGTGTACACTTACAAAACATGTGTATCTTCTCGCATAAAAGAAGATGAAGTTAAAATGCTGCTCTCAGATCACACAATCTAATTAGCCCATAATCTAATTAGTGATTTTGATTGCAACTACTTTGGATGATAATATTGGAAATGCAAACTCAAATTTTTGCAAGTGAGAGAACAAAAAGGATGCTATTCCAATGGAAAACATTTGCCAGAGCTGATTAAAATGCTGAATGTCCATGTCCTCCAAATCAGCAGTCTACCCACTGGAAGTTTATAATGTAGATTTTCCTGTCCTTACAGAAAATGCAGAGTGATAAAAGCATTCATAACAATCACAAAAGCAAAAACATAGAAACTTTCCTCCAGCCCATCAAGACAGTTCTGGCAAAATTAGCTGTGGGCCAATCACATCACGAAGAGGATTGCAGTCACACCAAACAGAAAGAAACAGGAAATGGAAGGAAAGAAAAGAGAAAGGGAGATGGGTTTAAAAAAAAAAAAGAGGAAAGAATGTGGATCCTTTATTATATGGGTATGGAAAGAGTTCTAAAACATTAAGTATTAACAGCAAGGTAAAGAAGAGTCTTTGTTGTGTCACCTTCTATACAGACACCTAAGAATGTATATATGTTGAAATGTTAGAAGTTCACATAAAAAGTTTGTAGAATGTCAATGATAGAAGAATAAAAAGATCTCTAAAGTGTGTTTTAAAAATGGGAGGGAATGGTGGATTGTTATTGGGGACTTTGACTGTCAATCAGGCTTCCTTTGTTCATACCAACTGCTCTTCCCAGTCATGTCCCTCCCCCCCCCCCCCCCCCCCAGTCAGTACCTCTGTGTTTCCATGGAGACATTCTCTTTGTCTGCAAAGAAGACTTGACCTTGGGCTCCCCCCCCCCCCTCCCGTTTATCAAACCTTCAGCCCTGAGCCCTCTGAGGTAAATTGTCAACTTCTCATGGACTACCATGGAAAGCAACTTGACCTTCAGGAGCATGTCCATTGTCATTACTCTAAGAAACAGTGAATCTCTGTTATTACATTGTCAGAGGAGTTTGTGCTCAGCATAAAAGTCAAAATGGCATTTCATTCTTGTGTCTAATGAGTGGCTAGAATTCAGATGTCAACAATAGCCATGCAAAGACCAAAAACAACACAGCATTTGCTGAGTTCGAATGTCAAAAGTCAAAATAGATCTGATGGAGAGATCTATGGAAATGAGGCCAGCCAGGAAGCAGGAGCTGTCTAACCCAAGGGGGACGCTGGGCTCAGGTGACTCCAGTGAGATCTGGATTAGGAAGCATGGGAAAGGGGGACATTCCAGAATTTAGGAAATTATTTGGTGTGAAGATTTGGGAAGGGAATACCAAAGGTAATTTTTTTTCTTGCCAGTCATCTTGCCTTAAAAGTATGAACAGATACTAGGAAATGTGGAATAGGAATTTCTTGAGTTACCATAGTTTTAAAATTCCATAATTTTAGAAATGTGAAGCTTATGCATTCATAGCTGTGTTTAAGACCTGTTCTTTCTTTCTTTCTTCCTTCCTTCCTTCCTTCCTTCCTTTCTTTCTTTCTCTCTTTTTCTTTGTTTCTTTCTATTTCCTTTTCTTTCTTTCTTCCTTCCTTCATCTATCTATCTATATCTGTCATCTATATGTAATTTTTTAAAAAATTAGTATAAGATTACCGTATTGGGCTAGGTGCCAAGTGGCTCACACCTGTAATCCTAGCTACTCAGGAGGCTGAGATCTGAGGATTGTGGTTCAAAGCCAGCCTAGGCAGGAAAGTCCAGTTACCTACTAAAACATGAAGAATGCTGGAACAGAAGTTGTAGCAAAAGCAGTAGAACACTGGCCTTGAGCATAAATCTCAGGGCCAGCACTCAAGCCCTGAATTCAAGCCCAGGACCGGCACGAGCACACACATACACATATATACATACACCTTATCATATTGAATGCTAAATTGGTTAAAGTCCGACAGGATGATTACTTCTGGGTTTATGAGTCCACCAAGCAAAAATGTCCCACCCATACACATATGTTAATCTCTGCCAGGGACTGCCAGACAAGCTTCCATCAAGGTGACAGCTGCCCTGAAGGCACATACTTCATTTGGTGTCATTCTCTGCTGGGTACATCGTGGTGTTCCACAAAAGAAGTGACCGGGAGTGCTATACTGGTTTCCATTTCTGTTCTGAGTTCAGCCATATTTGGACCCAAATGAGAGGTAAACAGAAGTCTAGGACGTGCACACGCTGTTAGGTGGAAATCATTTTGTGCAGAATGATGGCTAGAATGTTTCTAGTGGATCCAATATGTATGTTTGCCACTTCCAAGGTATTCACTACAGATTCATTTTCAATCCAAAGGTCAAACACTAAGTACATAAACTCAAAATCTATGTTGGAGAAAAAAAAAACCACTTCACTTTTAAAAGTTGAGAGCAAAATGAATACTGACCCCGGTGGTGCCAAAAACAAGATTTAAGGACATTTTCCTTGGCTATTCCCTAGGACTTTGGCTTGTGTTGTTGGCAGCTTTTCTACATTGCCGTGAACTGAAAAGCTGACCAGTGGTTTTTGAAATACTGAGTATAAGGATTTCCATTTCCAGAACCAGCTGTTAGTATGTGTAAACTTCACGCTCTTCTTATCTAATTATACCACTCATAAAAATATTTTTCTCTCATATAACTGATTATGGAGCATCCGTAATTAAATGCTTTAAAATTCTATCTTTATTTTAAGCTCTTCCTTCTCCTCAAAGCATTCCTTTATGGGTAATAACTTGTATCACAAATCATCTCACCTGCCAGCAAAAGTGTGAAAGCCACAGAATGCAGGCACAATGTCTGTGGCATGCCACCAAACATTAAAAGCCACAAATGTGTTTTCCTTGAGGAGCTGAAAGAATCAAACCGTGAGGGCTCAGAATGGCCTGGATTCTGGCAAAGGTATTTGAATGTCAGAAAAACAAATCCCGAAATGCATAACTTACAGAGAAATTCTGAGCTCTGGCTTTTCTGTGGGTGTTGCTCATGACTAATGGGGTGTTGCAATGTGAACTTGGATGCCGTGTCTCCCAAAGGCATGTTCACACACAGGATGGGAAGAACTCCATATCTCTGTAAGTGTAGTGTCACACTTGGGAAACGGAGGTGGAATTAGTACTGGCACTAGGATTTGTCTGCTATTTCCTACTAAGCAAGCTCAAAGGCCCTAGTCTTCCCTTTCTTGATAAAACAAAAGGCAGAAGAAAATCAATTCTTTCTTACAGAGTTCACACCATTCTAGCAAATAATACAAGTGTTTATATGATCTCTTTGGTTTGTAGATCACCTACTGGTTGTCCTTATGGATCAGTTCATTGGATTATGAGATTATATCAATCTCATTTTCCACTTATAAAGACAAATTAATACTTGATCACCAGAGCTTAGAAGATGAGAGAGAGGACTTGATAAAGCCCTGTATCTGCAAGGAATATTCACATGCTTCAGATCTTTCTCAAAGATAGCACGTGAGGATTTCCATCACAAGCATTTATCAGTATCCAAGGCAGATTTAACGTCACTAAAACATATGAACTATTGAAACAACAAGAGCTCTGCCAGACACTCTGATGTCATAGCCTGGATTTTTGAAGGCTACAGTTTCTGAAATTATGTAATAGTTACAGCCAAATAGACCAGTCACAACTTCATTTTCTTCACAATATACATAACTAATCAAAACTACCGTGTACACTTGAACTCTCCAACAGGAAGGTTCACACGCGTTCAGCCAATAGCTACACACTCCTCCATTGTAGCTTTCTTGACTCAATTCTCTCTCCTCCTTGAAATCTTAAGACATTGCCTATCATGGCCCTTCTTCATTTAGATGAAAACAGCATTGCCCCCATGCGATTTCAACTCTTGCCTTCATCTCCAGCAGGAATGAAGAAGAGCAGTGGACAGGGATCTAAAAAAGAGTAGAAATTTCTCTCTTAGTAGAGAAAAGGTGAAGGATTATCCAAGTCTAAAGTACAAAGAATTAGCTACTCTGTATAATAATGTTTTCTAGGATAATAATAATGAGGGTATTACAACAACAGCAACAGAGATTAAGCTCAGCCACCCTACCAGTGTTTGATAGACACTAGTCATAGTGCTAAGTACTGGATGTTACCTTATTAACTCTCACTTTTCATGAGGTTAGCCCACATAAAGGAAACATTCCTCTATGCATAGACTGGCAAAGATCCTACTGAGCGATTTGTAACTATATCCCCAAAATAACTTTATTAATAACAAAAACATTAAAATCTCTTGTTTCATGAAAAACAGATAAATTAATTTGACATTAAATGTTATCATCTAAATATTATTTTTCTTTAGGAAAAAAGCACCAAATTGTAATACACAAGACCTCTTCAGATGTATATAAAATACTATATATACTGAAAAGAACCCCAAAGATGAGGAAACGAGGGACCTCTTCTTACTTTGCCTTATCATTTTCAGATGGCTGTATTCCTTACCTCATATATGGTGTATACCCATGCACAATGAGAGAGGGGAAGAGTAGAGCACAGAATCAGTGGAAAGTGGGTGAAAAAACACAGCAGCGGCCCATCAGCTACGCTGGACATTGATGAAAGTGAACTAGGCCACTCAAAGGCAGTGATGGGAGGGAGGGAGGGAGAAAGAAGAAGGGAACAGCTGATACTAAGCAAAAGGAAAGAAATGTACATGCCACCTGATATATGTAAAGGCCACCCATCTGTATATCACCTCAAAACAACAATAAAACATTTTAAATGTCATAATATACATCTTTATTTTGCCTCTAGTATGATATTTTGGGCTACTAGCATTAAAAATGCTTTATTCCTTATAGTCAATATTCTCTGTGTGTGTATGTGTGTGGGTGTGGGTGTGCTCCAGTTCTAGTGCTTGAACTCAGGACCTGAGTACTGTCCATGAGCTTTTAGGTTCAAGGCTAGTGTCCCACCACTTGAGCCCCAGACCCATATCTTGCCTTTTGCTGGATAACTGTAAGTAAGAGTCACAGACTTTGAACTATGATCCTCAGATCTCAGCCTCCTGAGTAGCTAGGATTACAGATGTGAGCCATCAGCATCTGGCTTAGTTGATATTTTTTAACATTTGACTTCATGTTCATTGAAGTACTCTTAATGCCTAAAGTAAAAGAATCATCAAAGACTTTTAAAATTAGGTTAAATCAATTTATTCAGCCAACCATTACTTATAAGATGAACAATAAAGTAATTCAAGGTTTGTGTTCTCTGCCATGGTGTTCTTTATTCTACCCTAAGAATTTCTCTTGAGATTCAAAATGTTTGAACAGCACTTTCCCAATGTAAGCACACAGAGTAACCCACTACTCTCCTCAGAGATTTGAGGCCACAGTTCACTGACTCTGCAGGAGAGCTTTCCTTGAGATTATCTAAGGTCTGAATCTATCTGATAATCTCCTTTCAACTCCATTGTCAGTTCGAGCTCATCTTGGACAGGAAGCAATTTTGTTTTGTGTTAACACGTGAACCTTTGGAGGATGCTCAAGATGCAAAGTTTATGTAACACCAGCCCAACTGAAGACAGATGTAGTGCCCGTCAAGCCCCATAGACCCAAAACAACAGAAAGTTGACCTTAGCTAAATATCTTACAGCTTACTTTGCAGTTTCAGTTCTTTTCAGAGTTACCAACCACTTCAAAGTTATTGCAGACTTACAGATTTTTCAAAATACTTCTTTCTGTGATAATACAGTGACTCTCTATTTTGTGTTTCAGTTGGAGAAATCTGTCTTGGGACCAAATTTGTATGACTTTTTTTTTCATCGCATGAAGAGAACTATCAAGACTGAGAGTGGTTTTTAATATAAAATATATTCTCTACATACTTTTATGATATTCTAGTTATGAAAGCATTCAGAATAAGTCCATCTTGGTGTCAATAACAATATCACGGCCTTCATGGACAAATTGAATCCAATCTGCTAAGAACTACAGCCTTCCTATGTAGCTTTTTATCATCTTTTAAATACAATTTTTTAAATGATGAGGTTATCCAACAATTTAACACTTCACGTTGAGCAGGGGTCAATTTACATGGATCATTTAGGAAAGATTCAGTTCCACAGTGGATACATTTTTTCTTCTGTTTGCTACAAATAAAAACAACAATGAGTGTCCCGTTTAAGAGCATTACGAAAACACATTAAATCAGTTGACATTCATGAGTTTATAATGAATTTCTTGTGTTGTTGTGCTGCCAAAATTCAGGGAATTAACCAAAAATTGCAGTCGAATCCAGAGCTGAGGGTAGTTTATGGAGTCCAAAAGGACAATCCCTACATTGGGGAAAATAAGCTAAGGCTTTTAAAAGGCACCCTGGAATCCTTTGATCACTTAGTTAAAAACTATTCCACACAGTGAAAGAATTCTGCACGATTCAAGGTCCTGTTGGCTCCTTTTGTGACTTGTACCCCACACCTGTACCCACATGTCTGTTGTACTTGGATGGCAGAGAAGACAGCACTGACCCCACTTGTGGAGGGTGCTGTGAAGTCTGGAGCTCTCCTGTTTCTGTTTCCTACTTAGTTTTGTTTGGTCTCAATGTCACACACGCAAGATTGAGCCAAGCTGATGTACTTAATAGTCCCTAATACAATGAAAGAATAACCAGTCAGGTTTGGTTCTGGTAGATTCATTTGAATTTGGATAATTTCTGATCATTGCTCATTATCTACCATATTCAATAGGTGCTAGTATAGCTTCTGTAAGAACACTGGCTTTTAAGTCTAGTTTTTAAAGCTTCCCATTCATGGGTCCATCCTTCCATCTATTTATCCTATTTGGGGTGGCACTATCACAGTTAAACTACAATGTGGTCATTGTTGTGGATTTTCACCATAGTGCAGAAGATCACTGAAGAATGTATGATTTTTAGTTCATACATTCAACTAAACAAAAGAGAGGAATTTGGACCTCTGTACATTTTTACATATTAAAAGAAGATTGTGCCAGGCGCAGGTGGCTCATGCCTATAATCCTAGCTACTCAGGAGGCTGAGATCTGAGGATCACGGTTCAAAGCCAGCCTGGGCAGAAAAGTCCGTGAGACTCTTATCTCCAATAAACCACTAGAAAATCGGAAGTGGTGCTGTGGCTCAAGCGGTAAAGCTCTCGCCTTGAGTTGAAGAGCGCAGGAATAGCGCCCAAGCCCAGAACTCAAGCCCCACGACTGACAAATTAATTAATTAATTAATTAAAATAAAATAAATGAAGATTGTGGGGTACCAGTGGCTTATGCTTGTAATCCTAGCTCCTTAGTAGGCTGAGATCTGAGGATTGCAGTTCAAAGCCAGCCTGGGCAGGAAAGTCTCTGAGACTTTTATCTCCAATGAAGCCAGAAGTGGAGCTGTGGTCCAAGTGGTAGAATGTTAACTTTGAGCAAAAACGATTAGAGACAGTGTACAGGCCCTGAGTTCAAGCCCCAGGACCAGCAAGAAGATTTTGTTGTTGTTGTTATTGGTCACGGGCTTGAACTCTGGGCCTGGGAATTGTCCTTCAGTTCAAGGCTAGTGCTCTACCACTTGAGCCACAATACCACTTCTGATTTTCTGGTGCATTATTGGAGATAAGAGTCTCATGGACTTTACTGCCTGGGCTTTGAACCATGATCCTCAAATCTCAGCCTCCTTAGTAGCTAGGATTACAGGCATGAGACACCAGCTCCTGGCTCAGCAAATTTTATTTTTAGCTCAGAGTTGAATTTTTCCTACAAATTGCATGTGAAACTACTTGGCTGTGGTAACATTTTTTTAATGTATATTGTACAGAGGGGTTACAGTTACATGAGTAAGGTAAGGAGTATACTCCTATCTAACATTGTTACCTCCTCCTTTGTTTTTCCCCTATCATCCCTTCTCTCCCCACAGGGATCCCCAACTCCCCTCCCCCCAAGTTGTAGAGTTCGTTTTTAACATAGTGTCTTGTTCATTTCATTGTTGCAATGGGTCAACCTATATCCTTGTTCAGCACTTTGTTATTTCCCTTCCCTTCCTCAAATTAAAAAAATATATATATATACAAGATGCAGGGTACCAGTAATACAGTAAAAACAGGGGTTATACTGTGGGGGAAGAACATAGGAGAGAAACAAAAGAAATCACATAGTACATTATAAATACATTAAAAACAACAGCAACAAAGATAAAACCTCTTGTGTCTCTCTATCTTGGGGTTCATTTTGGTTAGGACCTTCTTATATGGTCATATGTGCATAATTTTTTACCTTTTCTACTTGTCTGGTAAGTTATCCTAGACGTATACTAGTTAGTACAAATAAGAGAAACCATGGGACCTATGTTTCTTTGGGTCTGGCTTACTTCACTTAGTGTAATTTTTTCCAATTCTTTCCATTTCCTAATAAATGGGGTGGTGTCATTCTTCCTGATGAAGGCATAGAATTTCATATATATATATAGATATATATAAATATATAGATATATCTCACATTTTCTTGATCCATTCATCTCCTGAGGGTCATCTGGGTTGGTTCCATATCTTAGCTATGGAGAATAATGCTGTGATAAACATGTTTGTGCTGGTAGTTTTGGTATGACCTTGTTTGTGATCATTTGGGTAAATGTCCAAAAGTGGGATTGTAGCCCAGCAAAATTTTTAAAAGAAGAGGTATACTTCAGAACCTCTAACTTCTATAAGCTTTCCTAAGACTTTGAGGACTCTGGAAATCTATCTGCATAATTAAACTGTTTCATAAATTTTGGGGGGTATTAATGATGGAACACAGAACCTTCTACGTATTAGGCAAGTAATCTGCTGCTGAGCTACACACTGACCTCTATAAACATTTAATGAGAGATTTTGTTCATAATTTGATTCTGTGGATAACCCTGATGATTCTTTACTCCAATTTTCTCCCAGTTGTTCCGTTGGCTTAGGGGGTAAATGGCCTGTGGCATTTTCAAGAGGCAGCTAAGAGAAAGCTGAGTGTTGATGGAAGCCCCTTTAGTCTGAGTTCCTGAGGCTATTCTTCTCTGCTCACAGTATTTTCTGCATGGTTAGGCCATCACTAGATGCCCCTTAAGTAAAAATGATTTCAGGAATGCTACTACCTCTACCTGGGACATAAGAAAACACTGCAGCCAGGCTCTGGTCACTCCTATAATTCTAGCAACTCAGGAGGCTGAGATCTGAGGATTGTGGTTTGAAGCCAGCCTGGGTGGGAAAGTCCCTGAAGTTATCTCCAATTAACTAGCACAAAGCCAGAAGTGGAGCTGTAGCTCAAGTGGTTAGTGTCAACCTTGAGTAAATAAAGCTAAAGTACAGTGTGCAGGCCCTGAATTCAAGTTCTAGGACTGGCCTGCCCCCACCCACAATAAAATAATAATAATAATAATAATAATAATAGAAAAAAGAAAATACTACAAAGCTAAACATAATAACATTTGCATTTGCTAAATATTTGGATAATGTTAATTCAACAAAATTTGAAAGTTACAGGAGAAGGAACTATCTTTGTGTTATCAGGAATATACTTTATAACATAATGTGTAAACATAATGTGTTTTTTTTTCTTGGTGCCAGTCCTGGAACTTGAATTCAGGGCCAACACATACACATAACTTGAAATATTGCTGTTGATAAATTAAAAAATAAAACAGCAGAATAATGTCTTTTCCAAACTTGACCATAAAACCCTAAACATTTATATACCATACTAGTACTACGTAAAACTAAATGTACTTTTCTAAACTGCTAATATCTGTTCATGAAGTTTATAAGAGGCCATTTTTTTGGAGTAAGATTGTGCGAAAGGACCAACAGATGGAATCAGAATGAAATTCTCCTAGGCTAAGTAAGCAATACAGTTTAAAAGAGACTAATATTCCAGAAACACAGAAAATTCAAAGCAATGGACTGGGGCCCTCTTCTGTCTGGGCTATTGTTAGGAAAGAAAAGAAAAAACAGAAAAATCAAAAGATATAAAATATCTTTGGTATTTCTAAGCCTCATAAGGAAACCACTGGACTGATCTGCTCTCTCAGTCTGTTCTTTGGCTTTTTTGGTGTTTCCTAATTCCTGCTCATGCTGCCTTACAAAACCTGCTGTTGTGTAGCTCAGTGGAGAGCTTTTCCATCTCACAGACAAAAGACACTGCCTGATAGATGAATGGATAATTAAAGCCAATTAGGGTCTTAAACTAAATTTGTTAATTTTTTCTGCCTTTGGACATAATAAAAATGGTCTAGCAATCATTCTAGGAAAAAAAAGTCTAAACTATATTTCCCTCATCTCTACAGAAAATATCTCTAAATCTTTGTCATGACAAGCAATCACCAAAAAGAGTTTAGTCAAGGAACAAAGCAACTTGTTGATTGTGGAAATGTGCTCAGCATATCATATTCTCTTGATTTGTTTTCCTAGATTTTTCTGGATGTTTGTGGTTCATCTCAAACATTCTCTATGAATTTTTTAATTATATACATAAATTATGTAAATACATAAAAATGTTAACATTATTATCTCCAAATGCTGTGTGGCAGTTCTGTGGTGATTCTTTTATTTGTCCTGTATTTCATTTTCATATAGTTTAAGTGTTCTAGAATAAAGGTATTTTCAAGAAAAAATTAAAGTTAAATGATATTGATCAAGATGCATTGTACTCATATGCTGCTTTGTTGAATAGCAAATCCTCTGTACAACTACTTAAAGGTAATAACAATATTTTTAAAAAATAAATAGTTCAGACAGGTATTTTATGTAGTTAAAGAGAAAACTCCTTGAATAAAATGTACCCTTATTCAGATTTTCAATGAGTCATTCTTATGAAATGGTTCTAATTGGAGCTTACAGGCAGGAAGCTAGCATTTCTGTGATTTGCTCCCAGAAATAGTATTAATTGATTTAGTATCCTTAAGCTCTTTACTTAATCTTCTAGCTCACCCTTTGTGAAGAATGGATAATAGCCATTCTTGGAGAATTACAATGGAAAACAAGCGTAGATTTGTAAAGTGTCTTAAAGCTAAATTGGTGTACTAAGGACCTTTGTAATTTGGGGTATTGTTTAAGAAAACTAAGAGTATAGTAGTTAATTGTCCTAAAGTGTCTTTGTTCATGTGGCAAAAGTAAGCAGAACTTTCTTTAATGTATAGAGTTAAGATTCGGAAAGGAAGTGACATTCTTTAATAAGAGCACAGGCATGTATAAGAAAGAAGAGAGAGCAATAGTGATCCATAATTTCATGTATGCTTTTATTTTTTTTTTTCAGGCGATTGAGGTTTGCAGGGTCTGGGATTTCTTGAAGAATGACTCCCAGGGTAGTAGAATGGGAGAAACATATTAGAACATTGAATAACTGTTTGCATCAAAACCTCTTGTGTGTGTGGAAGCAAATTGACAGCAGAGTATCATTTCACTAAGTATCTTTGTGTGTGTGTGTGTGTGTGTGCATGTGTGTGTGTGTGTGTGTGTGTGTGTGTGTGTTTGTGTGTTTATGTGTGCATGTGTGCCTGACAATACTGGGACCTGATCTCAGGGCCTGCCCTCTTGCTCACCTTTCACATTCAAGGATGATTATCTACCATTTGAGCCACACCTCACTTTGGATTTTTGCTAGTTAACTGCAGTTAAGTTTATTGGATTTGGCTGATTGGTCAGGCTTCCAACTGTGATCCTCAAATCTCAGGCTCCTGATCAAAATAATATCTTTTCCTAACCTAATCCAATTTAATTTAGTTATTGGTGTGTGTGTATGTATGTGTGTGTGAGTGTGTGTATGTTGATGAGGGTTGGTGATGGTAATTTTCATAATTTCTGAGGCTTAGAAAAATAATAGGCTAAATTGAACTACTGATTAAAATCAAATGGTTTTTGAACTAACTTCTAGAAGCAAATGATATCAGCTTTTATCTTTTCAAATCATTTGCTTGTGGGCAAATCAACATATATTAAAAGACAAAGAAGGCATGCTTTTAAAATAATCACAAGTGTAGAAAAAGAAAATAGCATCACAAAACCGGGGGGTGGGTAAGAGGGCAGCCTTTTCCCTAAGGGCAGAAAGACCTCTTAAATATTGACAAAAGGCCTATTTAATTGATTGAGAAAGTAGATTATGTCTTTGATTTCTTTTGAGTAACTCATGGTTGGAAATCAGTGGTGCCACATGTGGTTCGTGTTGAGTTCATGTCAATGCCATTCGTTCCCCAACTGCCCGGTTTCTACCAACACTAGACTGTACAGAAAAAAAAAATCACAAGTTCAATCTCTCAGAAGCAGAATGGAAAAACACAGGGCATCAGATGACCTTGCCTGAGCCCTGAAGTGATATTATGTCCTTGCCCTAATCTTTTCCCCTTCCGGTAACTGAAGGGGACACATCTTGTATTGAGCAATTGCTGACAAAGTTCAGAACTACCAAAAGCAACTTTTGTAACTTCCAGACCCATTCATTCCAAGACCCAGAAAAATCTGGCCAAGGGACACATGTACACTTATCTGCACCCAAAGAAACTTTCTGCCCTTTAAATGATCATAGCAGAGTTTTATCTTGTAAAACTTTGCAGCCTAATCATATTCTTTTGCATACTATTTTGCCTTGTTATAAATCCTTATGGGACAATAATACCTTAGGAATTAATAATAACTGCTATCTAATAAACATTTCATATATGCTACTTGTTTCTTCATGTGTTATGATCCTTATCTCATTTCCAGCCAACAAAATTCTCAATAATTATTGTAATAGTTATGGCAAGTATATTATTGGTTTTCTATCCCTAATCAACAAGGTAATTCAGTCAAAATATCCATTTCAGACTTTACTGAATTATGGAATGCTAGCTATAATGAATTACTGTGTAGGCATCCTGGTGTAGATTTGTAGAGTCCAGGTAATTCATCTGGTTAAATTGTTTGTACTTACATCATTGTAAGTGACCTAAAGTTTTCTTGTGTTTGTGGGGATTTACCTGGTATTTCAGTAGTGAAGAGTCAGAAAGTTCTAACTTATACTGCTGCTGTTATTCTCTAATCCATCCATCCATCCATCCATCCATTTATATGTTTGTTTAATGCTTTTCAAGAATGCTGACTAGTAGGACATATAGCAGTGAGCAAAACATACAGTAATTGCCAGGCACCTGTAATCGTAGCTACTCAGGAGGCTGAGATCTGAGGATTGCAGTTCAAGGAGTTCACATGAGGTAGCACTAAATCTGTATATTTTTAAATTATACAGAATTAAAGCAAAGTATGGGGGGAAATAACTAGGATGTGAATACCAACACTTCCAACCTAAGGCAAAGAAGATGCCACTGAAGGATGGCTCAGAGTCTGTGCTGACTTCTCTTGATCCAGTGCCAGCACCCCTGGCCCCATCCTTCTGTTCCCTAAAGGTCAGAACAGGCATCTCATAGATTCACACGGAGACTCAGAGATTAAATAGCTTCATTATTCAATTTGTGATGAGGAGGACATTTAAGATGCAGAGGGGACGTTTCAAAGGGAATGGCACAGGGGTAGGGCAGGCAGGGGGAGTCCTGGCTGGTGACAGGCAGTAATGCACAGGGACTATCTAAGGTCCACTGGTGACCCTGCCCCCCACCCTAGAATTGTCCCTACATGAACACAGAAGAGAAGAAAGATTTCATGACAAATGAATTCTTTATCTTTACTTTGGAGGAATGGTTTTGTTTCCATTTAAGCTGTTAAGGGATGATAAAGCTGTGCACAATATTGTATAAATATATTAAAATTCAGCTTGAAAGCCAGGCACCAGTGCCTCACATCCTAGCTATATCCTAGCTACTCAGGAAGCTGAGATCTGAAGATCACGCTTCAAAGCCAGCTTGGGCAGGAAAGTAAGACTCTTATCTCTAATAAATTATCAAAAAGCCACAAGTGGATCTGTGGCTCAAGTCGTGGAGCACTAGCCTTGAGCAAAGAAAGCTTAAGGATGAGTTCAAGCCCCAGCACTGACCAAAAAAGTCAGTTTGAAATCCAATGGCTTACAGGGCCATGGTATAAAAAAAAAAAAGAAAAAGAAAAAGAAAAATCAATCTTGAGAACATGAGGAAAGAGAAAGAAAAGAATCTTTTTTTCCAAAACCAAATTCCTTGTGCTTTTAATATTGTAGCCAAAGATAATGTTGGGTTTGAAATATATAGAGGCATTTGAAGAATTACATACATCTCTAGTTATTTGAACAGAGGAACATACTTCTGAATTTCCTTTTGGAAGGAACACAAGAAGCATTTGAATTAATTTAAACAGAAATGCAGTATCTGAATTGCTTTTTAAATAATTTTCTTCAGTGCTAATAAACACGGATCCCTATTTTATGGTATGAATAAATCCATGTCTGACTTCATAGACAAAAATGTTCAATACCAAGGAACCAAATTCCAAGCTGGATTAAGTTGCTCTTCAATGATGTTTAATCATTGTATTTATGGAGCATTGTGAGATATCTGTGCAAATGGAAAGATACTTGTAATCAAAGGTTATTGGATGAGGAAAACTGGTGAAGATGATATTAGAGGAGGAAAATTCAACCTTTACTCTACAGCTGCCTTCATATTGGAAAAACTTAGACGCAAAGAAGGAAACATATGCTGACACACCCATAGTCAAGTGCTTTGGTTCTTGGGTTGGAAATGAGAGACGGAACAGTGTGTGTCAAGTGTTTTCACAGCAAAGGACAAAAAACAAACCGCAAAGATTCATCTCACAGGGAAGATACATTTTAGCCAATAAGAACAGGCTGGTGCTCTTGGCTTATGCTTATAATCCTACTTACTCAGGATGCTGAGATCTGAGGAGCTGAGGAGCTGAGGATCATGGTTTGAGGCCAGATCAGGCAGGATAGTCTATGAGACTCTTTTTTTTAATTGTGAAAATACCATACAGAGGGGCTACAATTACATGGGCAAGGTAATGAGTACATTTCTTATCAAGCACTGTTGCCTCTTCCTTTGTTTCCCCTTTCCTTCCCTTCCCATTTCCCATCCAAACTCTTATGTCCAATAAACTACCAATAAAAAAAAGGTAAAAGTGGAGCTGTAGCTGGCTCAAGTGGTAGAGCACTAGCCTCGAACATAAAAGCTCAGAGACAGAGCCCAGTCCCTAAGTTCAAGACCCAGAATATATAGATATATATTCATACATAGAAAGACAAACAGACAGACAGACAGACAGACAGACAGATAGACAGATAGACAGATAGACAGATAGACAGATAGATAGATAGATAGATAGATACATAGATAGATAGATAGATAGATAGATAAGAGGAGAAGAAATGGCAAGTGATTCTTGGGACTCAATTATGGAGTGGGTCTATCTCAAGCATGAAATTCCTGTGTGTAATGGTTAAGTTGAAGAGAGATGAATTGAATGAGTACTTGCCGCAATGGTTTTTCTTCCTCATTACACTTGAAGGAGTGGAAGCTGTGTTCCTTAGGCTCTGGGAGGTTTGTGGAAAGTCATCAAATGTGGAGGCCATGGACAGTGTGGGCTGGCCTGTGTTTTGTCGCATACATAACACGGGTGTGATGAAAGGCAGAAGAAGCAGCCTGGGGGTGGATGTTTACCAGAAAATCCATTAGGTTAAGGAGTATATTTACAGAAATTGCTTCCAATTGTCTGGAGAGAGTATAAGAGAGAATTCAGTTTTACAGTGATTAGAAAAATAAAAGGCTGTGTAATTCTGGTTTTAGTTACCTAATCTAGTGAAAATTCTATTTTTTCTTTCTTTTTTTTTTTGGCAGGGCTGGTGGAGAGGGGGTTGGCCTTGGTAGGGATTGAAGTTAAATGACAAACTTCTTAATTCATGCTTCAAGCTTTTTGCTTTTAGTTTGTTTTTCAGGTAAAGTCTAATGCTTTTTTTCTCCCAGGCCTCCCACCCCACCTTCAGGGTAGGTGGTACTACAGGAGTATAGCATCATGCTTGGTCTTGAAAATTTTACTTTTTTTTTTGCCTGTCTTGGGGCTTGAACTCAGGGCTTCGACACTGTCTCTGATCTGTTTTGTTTAAGCCTAGTCCTCTACCATTTCAGCCACGGCTCCATTCTGGTTTTATGGTGGTTAATTGGAGTCTCACAGACTTTTCTGCCCAGGCTGGCTTTGAACTTGGATACTAAGATCTCAGCCTCCATGAATAGCTAGGTATACAGGCATGAGCCACTGGTGCATAGCTGAACATTTTACTTTGTAAGGCCCATTCACACCTGTTGTAGAATCAACCATAACAAAAAACTATAATCACTAATGGTTGTCATTACCAAGCTTTATTTACTGTATTGAAGTAAGAGCAGCATACCTCTTTAGCATACTTTCCAACAAAGTGCCACTTAATCTACTGAAAACAATTTCTATGGTTGAACAATAACAAATAATTGATGCTCCTAGAATGTAGAGCCAGGTAGAATTTCCTTTTGTGAATTTGTTGGTAACAAACCTGGTATTCTCGTGTATGCACATTAGGAAGTGAGGAAAACTTGTTAGTAGCTCTCCATGACAACCACTCTTAAACCAGCTCTTCACTAATGCAGACTGGAAGTGAAAAGTGAATTTTGAAGTCATAAGACAATATTCAAGATTTTTAAACAGTGAAGAAAATCAGCCACAGGGCTTTCTTCAGCAAGCATACAATTAACTATGAACTTGTCCAGGGTGATTATTAAAAGTCTAGTTGAGTCAAGCTCCAGTAGTTCATGCCTGTAATCCGAACTGCTCAGGAGACTAAGATTTGGAAGATGAAGATTTGAGGCCAGCCCTTGAAGAAGTCTTTAAGATAACATCTTCAAAATAACCAGTAAACTCAGGTAATTTGAGGGAAGGGTAGAGTTTTGGTAGATGGGAGTAGCAGACATTGGTCAGGATGCATTGCATTCGTAAATTGACCTGTTGAGTTGAAACTCCTACTTAAAGATAATTAAAGGAAAATAAAAACCAGCCAAAAGCTGAGCTGAAGGTATGGTTCAAGTGGTAGAGCACCAGTTATAAGCAAGAAAACCAAACAAGAGTTTAGGGACTAGAAAAAAGTCTAGGTTACAATTTTCATGAGATTTGTACAATTTCAAATTAAAGTAAAATCATGTTATAAACTGTTCAGACAAACATCTATATACTAGTAGATTTTCCATGCATATAATGAATGACTTCTGTACTGTTAGAAAAAATCAGTAAGTATTGTTTAGTTGATAAACTGAAACATTGAGCTATATTTTTTAGCATATGAGAGTGTGTACTTTATTTTTTATGAATTTCTTTTAATCCTCAGTTAATGACTTACCAAAACCAACTTGAAGAAAACCTGCCCTATTGGCCAGTTACCAGCTAAAGATAGAAAAGATAGAACTTAGTTGTGGACTTTGGAGAACTGAGCCTCTGAGCACTCTCTATGGATGCAGAGTAGAACTGGAGGTGGGCTAGGATGACAGAATTCAAGGAAAAACAATTCTGTGACACAGAATAGACCTTAGGAGTACAAACTCTCCACACTGAACCCATCAACCAACTTCACTTACACGTTCCCTGTTTTCTCTCACACCTTTGACATCCTGTGGAAAATTATATTGGGTCTCTGATTCAGAATGCCAACTTAAAAAAAAATCCCAGCTGGGGCTTGATGGCTCACATCTCTAATCCCAGCTACTCAGGAGGCTGAAACTGAAGATCATGGTTTGAAGCCAGCCCAAACAGGAAAGTCTTTGAGACTCTTATCTCCAATTAAGCACCAAAAAAAGCCAGAAGTAGAGCTGTGGCTTTAGTGGTAGAGCGTTAGCCATGAGCAACCAAGGTCTGAGCCCTGAGTTCAAGCCCTAGGACTGGCACCACACACATATACACAAAACACCAAACACACACACACACACACAATAACAAATAAAAATGAATTTGCCATGAGAATTGTCTCAGATCTTCAAAAAGATCAAAAGCTGTATGAACCCTGGCAGACACCTGTGGGAGTTTTCATTAAGTTTCTTGAGGTTCAGGGCTTTGTGTGGGTTTGCAAAAGCCACAAGCTTAGAGATGGGCTTGAATGATGTAGCATAGATGAAAGGCAGAAATAATAGTCTTCTGACAATAAATTTATTAAAAATCTATCAATGTTACGTTTATTACACAGAAATGGGCTTCATATTTGGCATAAATCCATTCTCAAATCTTCATCATCAGATTAGCTCCACAAAGATATTGGATTTAACAAATACCGAGAGATTAAAAGGGGGCATCCAGGCTGGAGAAAGAAATGCAATATAACTTGACACTTGGGTTTCATGGCGACCGGTTTTCAAAGGGATCTTTTACATCAGTATCATTAGATCAGGGCTTTATATCAAGGCCCAGATTACTAGACAAATTATTCCAGCTTGAAAGAGTTAAGATGTTCTTGAGATGTGAATAGCTCTATTGATTGGGAGGGTCAGATAAATGCTCTTCAGTGTGCTTCAAATATCTTTCTTATTATATTGTTCTTACTGCCTGCTTCTAATGTGGTAATTATGGCCAGCACTCAGCTGTCCTTAGTGATGGAAGGCAAGAGTAGTAGAAAATTAAAATCTTCAAAGTCAGCAGGCAATTCTATTTAGATATTAATTTTTTAAATAAAGAACCATGCTTGTGAGTAGAAATTTAAAGATAGACTGATTACTCACTTCTAGCTATGTGATGTGAGGCTCTAATTTCTATTTATTAAAAGGGGATAGTAAGAATTTCTACTACTTTACAAGATTGTTTCAATGATTAGGAATTATAGAAAGCACTTACTTATGCTAGGCCTCTTGTAAACTATCAGATCATGGATAGAGGTATGTCTGTGTATTTAATAAATTACGTTAAGCCAGGCAACAGTGGCTCACTTTTATAATCCAAGGTACTCAGAAGGTTGAGATCTGAGAATCACAGTTCAAAGACAGCACATACAGGAAAGTCTTTGAGACCCTTATCTTCCAACAAACTACGCCTCTCTGTGGCTCAATGGTAGAGGAATAGTCTTGAGCAAAAGAACTTTAGTGACAGGGCTCAGGTTCTGAGTTCAAATCTCAAACCTAGCACACACACAAAAGGAAATTTCATTAAACCATTTATTGGAGTGACACTTATTTCTATTTTCCCCCTTTCTTTTACTACCATGAAGTAAAGACACTTAACAATGTACGGTAATTATCTCTAATGAAGAATTGGCTGAGTGTTCTTTTGAAAAAGATTAAATTTTAAACAAAGAGACAAAGAAAATTATTTCAATAACAAAATAGTTATTGGCAATGTTAAAGTCCAGGGGTTAAAATACTTCTTTTTTATTGCCTTTTTTGTTGTTGGTTGTGAGGCTTAAACTCTGGGCCTGGGCGCAGTCCCTCAGCTGTTCAGCTTGAGGCGAGCGCTCTATCACTTGAGCCACAGCGCCACTTCCAGTTTTCCGGTGGTTAACTGGAGATGAGAGTCTCATGGTCTTTCCTGCCTGGGCTGGTTTTGAACCGTGATCCTCAGATCTCAACCTCCTGAATAGCTAGGATTACGGGCTTGAGCCACCGGTGCCCTGTCTATTGCATATTTTTAAGAAGTATTATTAAATAGTTGTACAAAGAGTTTCCAATTCCTTTGAGTACAATGCATATTAATCGATGTCACCCTTCCCCTGGTGTTCCCCATTCCCCCTCCCATCTGTATGGTTTACATATTCTATACTAAATATAATTTACATATTCATATAATACATGGAAAATAATGACTGCAAAATACTTTTTAAATGTCATCTCAGCAATACATTCCTTACTTAGTAAGAAGACTAAGTCCAACTTGTGTAAGAGGTTTATGATGACTGGGGTGAATCTAATAGCCTGCTCCAATACTTTTAGACTGTATACTTTTGAAATGATGAATGATATAAAATTCATCATTACTTGAAAATTACTTGAAAATACAGGTGTTGTCCTATGTACCTCGTTAAGATAAAATCAACCTAGAGTAATGTGGGCCTGTAAGTCCCTATCATTGTTCTAAAATAGCCCTTTGAAGAGAAACATGGAGAATAGATACTCGGAGAAAATGATGGTGACGATTCAGTTGTGACAGCCAAAGTCAAGGAAGACCACACAGCCACAAGCCACCAGAAATCAGAGCAATGCATGGGCTGGGATTTCCTCAGCACTGCTCATAGGAATCCAACCTGCACATACCTCGATCTCAGACCTTGAGTCTCCAGTACAAGACAGGTACTTCTCAGCATAGGGATGTGCCACTGTGCTACTTTGTGAGTATAACCCTACTAAATACAATGGGGAAGAAGAAATATAGAAATAAGAAGAGCTTGCTGATTTCAGATGCACAATAAAGTTATTTATGTTTAGAACTGGAAGTAACCTTCAAAACATACTGGCTTATTCTGCAGCTGAGGAACTGTAAGGTAGAAATCTGTAGTGGATAGAAATAAATAGATGGACAAGGCAGGCTCCCATTCCTGGTCTTCTCTCAGTTACTTACTTATGGTTACTTGCAGGGACAGCAATCTACTACCAAAGTCAGGAAATACTACACATTAATGGGGGAAAAAACAACAAACGCTGATATTCAGGTTGGGCAAAGGCCAGGTTTTCATTATGGGATTGTCAAGAAAGGCTTACCACAGTGGGGTGTGTGTGTGTGTGTGTGTGTGTGTGTGTGTGTGTGTGTGTGTGTGTGTGTGTGTGTGTTGCCTGACTTTGGGGGATCAGAAGGAGAAGGAAAATGGATAGGAAGAGTGGTGGACAGAGCATTGTGTGGAAGAAAATCACGGGAGCACACACGCAGGCCAGGAGCACTCACAGGGATAGGTGTGGGGTTGGGTTGAGAGGATTAGGAGCACACGGAGTGCCAGTCCCTTTGGGAAGGTGAGAGATTTTCCACTCTGATGGTTAGGAGATAGACCAGGCTGCGGAGAGCCTGAGAGTGAAGCAGGAAAACCACGTGTACATACGGATCTATGGGTCGTGGGTCATGGGCTCAGGCTTTGCTGGGTGAGGGAAGACCCTTTGACTTGGGGCCCAGATGTCTCATCTGTCAAGATTCAGGACTCTTTTCCTAGGCATCATCAGTGAGTGATCAGATCTGCCTAGAACAGCATCTAGGAACATGTGATTTTTTTTTTTGACTGCTGTCGATGCTCCAAACCTGTTTTGAGTGAGTGCATACATAGTACAGAGAGACACTCCACCCAAAACCTCCAAATGTGAACATTTCTGTGGGACATGTCAGTCTACTGTCACTAATCTCAAGCTGCTTCAAGAGTTGGGTGCTAGAGTATTGTGAACATCGAATGACATTGTTTCCCAAAGGTAGAAGCGGTTTTAAAAGGAAATTATCAACTCACCTGACTACATTTAGAGGAAAATAAGACACGAGTTATTATTCCATTGAGAAAATATTGTATAATAGACATTTTATTATATATGCATTAAAAATTTTTGTAATATCCCCATTCAATTTTTATTTTCAGTCTACTATCCTTCTAAGAAGCTATATGACCCTTAATCATGAGACAATTACTGCACAGTGATAACAACATGTATATATATATATGTATATACTCAGACTTATGTGTATATATTTATATAATACATTATATATTTATGTGTATATACACATATGGATATACACATAAATATATGTATATACACAATACCTATACATATAGAATATACATACATGTACACACACATATAAATACATGCATGTACATATATAAATCACATACACATATGTATACATATATAAATATATAAATCACAAGGCTTTAGGATAGCATAAATTCCCATGTTAGGAAAATGAATGAAGAATTAGTTTTGAATGAAGAATTAGTTAAATTCAAGTTAAAGCAATCACACTTGTCCTGTTTCTTGCCCTCCTACCACAAATTAGTAAAGATTTTCTATTATGTATTATAAATATTAAATTACACTAACTCATTTTATTAAAATATTGATTTATTGTTATTCCTTTATATAGACATATCTTTAGTTTTGCTCTGATGTGAAATTTTGTGTCCTCTGAAAATGCGTATGTTGAACTCCTCATCCCCAAGGTATTGCTATAATGAAGTGGCAGCTTTGTGGGGGTCATTAGGCCATGAGAGTGGAGCTCCCACTGCTGGGGTGAGCAACCTTATGAAAGAGGCCCCAGAGAGACTTCCTTCCCCTTCTGGCCTAATATAGCAGAACACAGACTCTTAGGAGACACCCAATCAGCTTCATCTTGATCTTGAACTACAACTGAGAGAATTAACTTTTTACTGTTTATAAGACACATTGTTTATAGTATTCTGTGATAACAATGTGATTTGAAAATATTCTCCCCTTAAAAACCCATATATAAAAGCCATTTTAACCCAAAAAGTCATTATCAAAAATAGCTGCATTTGAACAACTTATGTTGGATACAGTTTATAAGGTCATATGGTTTGTGGACACATTCTCTCTGTTGCTAATTACACACTGGCCCATTGATTTTAAGATATATATATATGTATATATATATATATATATATATATACATACATATATATACCATATATATTTTTTACTCTGCTTTTGAAGTACTTGCAACTAATTCAAAATACTTTACAAGTAGAAATGAATTTGGTCCCAAATGTTTATCTCCAAGTTACAGATGTTTTCTTTCTTCAAAATTTTTTTTTGCCTTAGCTGCATTAAAATCCTTTTTAATTTTATAATCAGAGTTAAATAAATAAACGTTTCCATTGGGAAAATTATGGACTTTCACCAGCTGGAAACGTCACTTAGGTAAATTTATGTTTATTCTGTAGTAACACCATAATGCATGGCCCTGGCTTGAAATCACAGTGTGAATTTAATCTGCAAGCTTAGTCTGAGGCTCCTGTCTTTCATAAAACTGAACACTAACCCACCCCCAAGAATGAGTTATGATTTGGTGCTAAAACTGAGAATATCTACAGATTGTTCTGAAAGTAATATCCCAATTGGGGCCACTTTATCTTTTTACAGTGGGATATTTAATTTTACTGTGCTAAAAATATCTGTCAAAGGGGCAAAAAAAGTTTTTGCAAAGAAAAGACTACATACATATACATGTATGTATATTCTATATGTATAGGTATTGTGTATATACATATATTTATGTGTATATCCATATGTGTATATACACATAAATATATAATGTATTATATAAATATATACACATAAGTCTGAGTATATACATGCAAAGAAAAGGTTATTTTCTCTAGTGTCATAAGTCAATTAGTGTTTCAATTACTTTGACTAGAAACCAAAGTATTTTAAACATTCAGATGAATTTTAAAGGGAAGGAAAATAAATGAACCAGGCCAATAAATCATGCTTGAATTTAGGTATTAGATTTAGGTATTATGTTCATTCCCATTCTCTTTGTCAAGCATATTGTAGATACACTGAATATAACTGGACCCACACATTAGCCATGCCATTATGAAAACTATACATATATATGTATAAATATAATAAATCTCTGTGTGCATGTGTGTGAGAGAGAAACAGAGAGAGTGAGAGAGAGAGAGAGAGAAAGAGAGAGAGAGAGAGAGAGAGAGAGAGAGTCCTAGGGCTGACACTCAGGCCCTGGCCACTGTCTCTGAGCTTCTTTTTTGCTCTCTACCACTTGAGCCCCAGCTCTATTTCCAACATTTTGGAAATCTGAGTGTTTTTGGAGACCAGTTTTTTGGAGTCTCACAGACTTCCTGTCTGAGCTAGCTCCAAATTGCAATCCTCAGATCTCAGCTTCTTCAATAGCAAGGATTACAGGCATGAGCCACTGGTACCCAGCTCATAAAATGACTTTATACATCACTGTGCTTACTCCATTTCATTGAATGAAAAGAGAAAAGCTGGGCGCTGGTGGCTCATGCCTGTAATCCTAGCTACTCAGGAGGCTGAGATCTGAGGATCGTGGTTCAAAGCCAGCCCGAGCAGGAGAGACTGTGAGACTCCTATCTCCAATAAACCACCAGAAAACCGAAAGTGGCGCTGTAGCTCAAGTGGTAGAGTGCTCACCTTGAGCTGAAGAACTGAGGGACAGTGCCCAGGCCCAGAGTTCAAGCCCCACGGCCGACCAAAAAAAAAAAAAAAGAAAAGAGAAGAAAGTTGGCCTCTTTTAACAGTAGATAAGCAAGCAAAGTGCTCTCTGAGTTACACTCAATGCTCATGTATATGTAAAAACATATGCATATATGTGTATGCACATAATATCCCCAGAGACTAAAAAAACAAACTAATGTTCAAGACACTGCTTTTGGTCAGTGTAGAACCAGAAATCATTTAGGTTTATTATTCTACTTCCTCTTTCCTTACATTTTTAGTTTTATGTTTTCATCTCATTTTCTACATTTTAATTTTTAAAAAGGTACAAGCAATACAAGAATCCATTTTTCTTGTAAAACCATAGAATATATGTTTAAACTTCCTTTTAAAATTCACCCTCAACCAAGTGCTGGTGGCTTATGCCTGTAATCCTAGCTATCCAGGAGGCTGAGACTGAGGTCCAAGATCTGAAACTAGCAGGGACAGGAGAGTCCATGAGACCCTTATCTCCAATTAAACCCCAAAAAGAAAAAAGCCAGAAATGAGCTGCAGCTCAAATGACAGAACATGGGTCTTGAGCACAAAAGCAGGTGCTCAGGTCCTGAGTTCAACTCCAGGACGGCACAAAAAAGAAAAATATTTTTTATATCTTTTCACAGAGATACAAAGAATTCAATGTGTATTTTGACTTTTTTAATCTACTTTGAAAGATTCAGATCCCCTCAACATTTCACTTGCACCTGTGTCTCCATAAAAAATGTGTAGCATGGTTTAGTGAGTTCTGTCATTTTTCACACAAGTAGAATGCTATATAAATAAGTGTGCATATTACTTTTTTTTGGTGGTATTGGGGTTTGAACTCATGGTCTTGGCCTTGCTAGTGCTCTATCTTTTGAGCCACACCTCCGGCTTTTCCTGCCTTTATTATTACTCTGATTACTACTTTGAATATTATGTATGCTCAGGCAGGCTTGAGCCACCATCTACCTATTTGTCATATGTAACTAGCTCAGGTATGCATCACCTTTTCCAGCTATTGATTGCAATAGAGGTCTCATGTTTACACCCAAGTTGACCTCCAGATCTCTGCCTCTCACATAGCTAGAATTAAGGAATGAGCCACAAACACCTGGACTGTGTACATTTATCATTTTTATGTCATGTGACTGAGATCTACCATATTAAGACACGTAGATCTACTTCATCTGCTTTAATTATCAATTATGATTATGATATGTCTTTTTTAACATGATTTTTAATTTTAATTTTATTGTCAAGGTGGTATACAGAGTGGTTACAGTTACATAAGTAAGGTAGTGATTACATTTCTTGTCTAGCGTTAATCCCTCCCCCATTTTTCTCCCTCCTTCCCTCTCCACTGCCATGATTATGATATTTCATTATCTGATTCCCTTGTCAGAAAGTGTTTGTCATAGCAATTGCAGTAAGTATTGTGGCAATATTCTCTATAGACATGTGTGCTAGTGCTTCTATGTAAGTAGAAAACTTGAGGCCAGGCATGTTGGTTTGAACCTGTTACCCAAGCTATACAGAAGGCAGAGATCAAAGTTTCCTGATTTGAGGCAAGCCCAGGGATTCTTTTTTTTTAAGTTAGTGAGACTGGAGCTCATAACCTAAAATAAATAAACACCAAAAGAGCAAATAATTTAATTAACAAATGGGCAAACAGGAAGTTCTCAAAAAAATTACCAATTGGGGCTGGGAAGGTGGCTCAGTGGTAGAGTGCTTGCCTTGCATGCATGAGGCCCTAGGTTCCATTCCTCAGCACCACATAAGCAAAAAGAAAAAAGGTGGAAGTGGCGCTGTGGCTCAAGTGGTAAAGCACTAGCCTTGAGCAAAAGATCTCTGCGTGAGGCCCCAAGTTCAAGCCCCCAACTGACAACAAAACAAAACCTTTTTAGAAGAAGGAAGAGGAGAGACTGGCATTAGGAAAGGATAATATAGATGAGTCGAATTTGATCAAAGTACATAATATGTATGTTAGAAATTTAATGTGCTGAATACCTGTGACACACTCTTATATTCCTTGCTACTCAGGCTGTTGAGATCTGCAGATCACAATTCAAAGCTGGCCCAGTCTCAAATCCTTGAGGCTCCGATCTTCAGTTAACCAGCAAAAACTCAGGAGAGGCATGACTCAAATAGTAGAGTACCAGCTGTGAGGAAAGAGCAACAGAAGTGGAAGGCCCTAAAAAGAAAAAGAAAAAGATCACAATGTAACCATTTTGTATGATTTGTGCTAATAAAAATTAAATTAAGGAAAACCAGGCATGATGGCATATGTCTTTGAATATCAGAATGTAAATGTTATCAATGGAATCAGGCTTTTAGTTGAAGACTGAAAATGGAGTAGCTATTCCTTTTTCTGCCTTTCTAGGTTCTTATTTTTAATTAATTAATTAATTTTGTTTTGGTCATGGGATTTGAACTCAGGCCAGGGTGCTGTCCCTGAGCTCTTTTGCTCAAGGCTAATGGTCTATCACTCTAAGCCACAGAGCCATTTCTGGTTTTCTGGGGGTTCATTGGTGCTAAGAGTCTCATGAACTGTCCCGTATGGGGCTGACTTTGAACCACAATCCTCACATCTCAGCCTTCCAAGCATGAGCCACTGACACCTGACCCTGTGCCTTGTTGGTCCTGAATATGCAGTATCTATGAGTCTATGGGTTTAACCTGAAAGAGCCACCTTAACACTCTGTATTCCTATGTGTTTCCTATGACTTTGCTGGGATGAAGTGACCAAAGCTATGATATTGACAAGGGTCATTACCCAGGTGATAATACATACAACCTGGACTTCTCCATTGACAAGGGAATCCTAGGTGAGTTCAGGGGTTCAGGGGTGATCTCTAGGTGACAGCTGCCTCCCAGGTGAAGTTGAATCAATCAGAAAATTCGCCTGGATCCTATATGTGTGTATACATGCATGTATACACACATACATGAATATGTATGTGTATTTATGTATATATGCACATTGCCTTTTTAAATTTTTATTTTATTTTGTTGTAAAGATGCTGTACAGAAGAGTTACTGTTACATAAGTAAGGTAATGAGTACATTTCTTGTCAAACATTATTATCGACTCCTTCATTTTTCTCCCATATCCTCCCCCTCCCCCTGCCCACCAAAGTTGTAAAGCTCATTTCCAACATAGTATCTTGTGAGTATTGCTGATGGTTTACTCTTTGTCCTTGTTTCACCATTTTGTGATTCCCCTTTCTTTCCTGAAATCAGGTTGACTTTTAGTTTGCAAACTGGAAAGCTCTATTTAAAGAATAAAATAAAATAAAATGAAGCCCATTAAAAGTTATAAAAAAAAAAGTAAAAATTAAAAAAGGATAGAGGAGGGATAAGCAAGAGTAATGAAATTAATTTGAACAAAGTACATCGTATTTATATATGAACATATCACAGTGAAGATCCTTTGCATACTTCACATATGCTAATACAATTTTTCTAATTTGTTAATATAGTTAATAAAATTAATTTTTAATACCAAATTGCTTTTTTAGTCAATTTCAAGTCTAACATTCTATAACATTAGCTTCTTTTTGCTACTGTGCTAATGTATTTATTAGTACTAAGTAATGCATTATTTAGGAGTTTTATACTTGTGTTCAAAGTGAATTGGATTATAATTTATTTCTGTTAGTACTATGTTCTATTTTTATTACCAGAACACTGAAGTTTGTGAAATTAATCCATTAGATTTAACATAATCTCTAAATTTTGAATCTGTACTTATTTGCATCCTGATGCAAATCTGAGTCTGATAGTTTTTTGTGTAGGTATATTATTAACTATCATTGAACTTATTTTTTATTGTTTGGTTTGGTTTTCTGCTATTTTCTGAGCCTGTTTTGATTATTATGATTTATTGTCAGATGGAATATTATTGGAATAGAAAATGTTTATCCTTTATAAAAAAGTGGTGATATGAATCAATATTTATGAATGGACTAATAAAGCATTTTTGATTAAGCATCCTCTTTAAGTTTAAATTTTCAAAACTGTCTAAATTATCTTCTTCTCAATTGAATTTTGCTGTATTATGAGTTTGGGGATGCATTCCCTTTTGCAAAGTTCTATAGCTACTACATAAATACAAGCATAAGAAATATTTTACATCCCCTATCTATCCGACAATCATTTTAATTTCATGGGCCAAATTTGTTCCTCAGATCTACTTTATTATTATTATAACAGTTATTATAATATAACCTCCACTGAATTGAATAGGAATTCAGGGAGACTGAGGGCAGAACTTGGAATCACATTTGCAAAGATATTGACTTTTCCTGATGCATGTTTTATTGGGAAATTGGACAGCTAAATTGGCAAGGATTATCTATAATAAAGTATTTGAACCTCATGTATTAACATATATTGGGAAAAGAAGAAAAATGTTTTACTGCGAATTGCTACTTTAAAGATTTGGATTTTCATTTCCTATGGGTAGGAATAAATCTGGAGAACTAGGCATCCCCACATTTTTCTCTACAGATCTTTTAAGTTTAAAAACATTGCAATTGCATGAGAAAAATATTTGTATCATTTACAATAACACTGAACTGCAGGAGAGGCAAAGGGAGAGGAAATAAAGTGGAAGGAAGAAGGGTATGGAGTGAAATATTAAATCTGAAAATCCAAAATTTATTCACCAAATAGTTTTAAGATTAACTCAGATTATTTCACCTCCACATGCTTATTTCATGAAAATTATGGTAACAATCTCAAAGATGTCTTTTTTTATTTTCTAAACTTGAGAAGGTCATACAAGGGGTCATAATTTAACATGGCTGTCTTAGTGTCCAGTGCTTCTTTATCAGGGTCACCCCTTCCATTCTAACTGTTTCCTCCTCTTACAATTATTTCCTGTTTCCACTTCTTTTATCACACATGAACATTGAGTATTCTGGCTGTATCTCTCCCTGTTCCCCTTCTCATGTATCCATCCACCTTTCCTCTTGCCCCTCCTTATTCAAACTGGTTTCAACTTCCAGACATTCATTTTGCTGAACAGTCCTTTAACTGGTCAAGTAGTTTACTCCTTGGAGTTGTTCTCCTGCATATATATATAACTTGAGTCAACCTAATTGTGTATATATGCAAGTATCCCTGTGTGTGTTTACAGTTGAGGTTGTAGTTTGGGCCTAAGATCCACATGGGAGAGAAAAGACAACACACCCTTTGTATAATTGGGCTTGGCTTATTTTTCTCAGTATGAATTTTTTCTTCTTCATATTCTTTTTTTTAATATTTGAACTTCAATTCTTAGCCTGGGCACTGACCCAGAGCTTTTTCATTCAAGGCTAGCACTCTACCATGTGAGCTACAACTCCACTTTTGGCCTTTTGTAGTTAATTGGAGATAAAAGTCTCACAAACTTTCCCACCTAGGTTAGTTTTGAACTATAATCCTCAGATCTCAGCCTCCTGAGTAACTAGGATTAGAGGCCTGAGCCATCAGGGCCCAACTCATTATCTATTTTTGAGATTGACATTAATAATTAGAATATATGTCATATACACAGGCAAAACTCAATTTCATGTATCATAATTCAAGAAGAATTCCCGTTCTGCATTGCTTACTCTGGAAGCCGGATTTTGGGTGACAAAACAGAGGTAGCGAATAATCAGTCCTGTTGTAATTATTTAGTTTGTTTGGATGGAAAACGTTTACCCTAATGAGTTGCTGAGCCATGAAAATCCAACTTATGAATTTAACAACCATTAAATATAGCCTAACTTTCTAGATGGTATACTCCTATTGTCCTGGCTTCCTGGAGACTGAAAATGGGAGGATGGTGATTTAAGTCCAACCCAGATAGAAAAGTTTATGAGACTCCATATTCACAGTAGCAGTTGGGATACTGTTTCTATCTATCCTTCCAGCTACAATAGGAAACTTAAAATAGGTGGATAATGGTTCAGGTGCAAGCCCGGGCAGCAAACAAGACTGTGCCAAAATTAACCAGAATAAAAAAGGGCTCACATTGTAGCCCGGTGTAGAGCGCCAGTTTGAGTAGGAGGCCTGAGATAAAGCACCTGTACTATCAAAAGGATAGTATTGCATACATTTCACATCTGCTTTAGGTTGGAGGAGTGGAGACTAATAAAAGTTTTCTAGAAGCATATTCAACATTATGTATCATGTTATTTTTTCTCTTAATTGATACATAATAGTATATTTTGATTTTTTTTTTCTTTTCTATGCCAGTCCTGGGACTTCAACCCAGAGCCTAGGTGTTGTCCCTGAGTTTATTTGCTCAAGGCTAGTGCTCTACCACCTGAGCCACAGGGCCACGTCTAGCTTTTTGGTGGTTAATTGGAGATAAGAGTCTCACCAGGCTGGCTTCCAACTGTGATCCTCAGATCTCAACCCCCTGAGTAGCTAGGATTTATAGGCATAAACCACAGGTGGCCAGCTGTAGCTGATATTTAATGAATATGTACAATGTAGGACAATAAGGATAATTGGTATATCCATAACCTCAAACATTTTTCATCATTTCTGTGGAAAATTCAAGTTCCTACTGGCTAGTAGCAATTTGCAATTACTATTCTCCTGCCAACCACAATTCTCTACTCTACTGTAATTCTTTTGTTCAACTTCACTTGAAATCCCTTACTCTCTTCTATGACCCCCTCCTGTTCCCGTCTCTGCTAATCACTATTCTACTCTCTACTTCAATCACATCAACATCTCTAACTTCTACATATAAGTGTGAGAACATGTAACATTTGTCTTTCTTTTTTTGGTGTGTTTTACTTAATCTAATGCCTATCGGGACATACATATGGCTGTAATTGATAGGATTTTGTACTTTTTATAGTTGAATAGTATTCCACTTTCTGTGTGTGTTTATCTTCTTATCCATTCATCTATGGATAGACATGTAGTTTAATTCTGTATTTTGGATATATGACTAATTTTGCAATAAATTAGAGCAGCTGTCTTTTCAACATTCTGGCTTCTGTTTCTTTGGATAGTTAATAGTAGAATACTAGATCATATGGTAATTGCATTGCTTGTTTTTTTTGAGGAGATGCCAATCTATTTTCTTTTCTTTTTTGGGGGGCGGGCCTGATCGTAGGGCCTGAACTCTGGGCTTGGGTGCTGTCTCTCAGCTCTTCAGCTCAAGGCTAGTGCTCTACCACTTGAGCCACAGTGCCACTTCCAGCTTTTTTTTTCTTTTTGCTTATGTGTTGCTGAGGAATCAAACCCAGGGCCGCAGGCATGCAAGGCAAGCGCTCTACCACTGAGCCACCTTCCCAGCCCCTGCTAATCTATTTTCTATAATGACTCCATTAATTTCCATTTCCACCCACAGTGGGCAAGTTTTCCTTTTATAATTAATCGTTGTCTTCACTTGTTATCTTTAGTCTTTTCTTTTTTTATAAGGATCAGTCTTAGTGGGGTAAGATGATATCTCATTTTGATTCTGAATTACATTGCTCTGCATATGTACAATTCTACAGTTTCTTTTGTTGTTGACTTCCAACTTTATTCTATGCTATGGTTTTGAGTTTGTAATTTTTTTGAGATGTGTTCAGTAGTCTGTGGCCTAGTATTCCTATTCAGAAGAGTGCTGATAAGAATAGACATTCTGCAGCTGTTAGATAAAATGTTCCAGAAATGTCTATTGATCTATTAGTATGGTTTGTTGGTGCTCTGTGCCATTAATGAAAATGGCATGCTGAAGTTCCGGATTAATGTCGTATAATCTGTTACCCATTAGTGGTAATAAAAACATTTGCTTTATGGATTTGTTTTGTGCAGTTTGCAGAGTGTATGTATTTACAATTGTTGTATCTTCTGGCTAAGTCAATCCTTTTGTAATTATTAAATGACCTTCTTTGTGTCCTTGTGCAATTTTTGACTTAAAAATCTGTTTATTTATAATTACTGCTGCTACAATCTATTCCTGTTGGCTTGGCTTCTGTTTGCATGAAACATTTTTTCCACCCCTTCATTTTCAGTCAGCGTGTCTTTCCTGCTGAATTAAGTTTCATGTAGCATCATTTAATTAGATCTTGACCTTTTTCGTTGATTTTCTTTCTTTCTTTTATCTTTTGGTCAGTCATGTGGCTTGAACTCTGGGTCTGGGCACTGTCCCTCAGCTCTTCACCTCAAGGCTAGCACTCTACCACTTGAGCCACAGCACCACTTCTGGTTTTCTGGTGGTTTTATTGGAGATAAGAGTTTCACAGACTTTCCTGCCCTGGCTGGCTTTGAACCACTATCCTCAGATCTCAACTTCCTGAGTAGCTAGGATTACAGGTGTGAGCCACTGGCGCCCAGCCTGTTGTTTTTCTTTTAATTCTTTCAGCCAGTCTGTACTTTTTAAGTCAAGATTGTTATTGATAGCTAGCAACTGATTGTCATTTCATTGTTCTCTGGTTGTTTTGACAATCCTTTATTGTTATCTTCCTCTTTCGCTGTTTTTCTTTGTGGGTTGGTGGTTTCTGTAGTGGAAGGTTGTATTTCTTTTCTTTTCTTTTTTTTGGGGGGGGGTCTGGTCATGGGGCCTAAACTCTGGGCCTGGGTGCTGTCCCTCAGCTCTTCAGCTCAAGGCTAGCCCTCTACCACTTGAGCCACAATGCCACTTCTGGCTTTTTTCTTTTTGCTTATGTGGTACTGAGGAATCGAACCCAGGGCCTCATGCATACAAGGCAAGCACTCTACCACTGAGCCACCTTCCCAGCCCCTATTTCTTTTCTTGTGTGTGTCACCTCTACCTAAATTCACACGTTTTCATGATGGCAGTTACCCTTGACTTCCAGAATTAGAGGGCTGCAAACATCTCTTCCAACACTGGGATGCATTCCCTCTGTCTATCTCTATCTGAGAAAAACCTTAACTTACTTTATTGTTATTATAAAGGTGATATGTACAGAGAGACTGCTATTACGTAAGTTAGGTAATGAGTACATTTCCTTTCAAGCCGTCTCTCCTGTTCCCTTGCTCTCTCCCAGTCCCTCCCTCCCATCTCCATCCACCAGTTTTATAGTTCACTTTCATCAGTGTCCGATGAGCTCCATTGCTTCACTTTTTCACCCTGTTCCCTTTGAGTTCTGTACCCTCCCCTAACCCTCCTGAAGATATACACTCGAAAACACCATACATAAAGACAGTAATCACAAAGTAAAACAGTTTTAAAAAAAGAGAGATCTCTTGTTTCCACATCTTGGGGTCCGTTTAGAACACATTTTAATGGTAGGTGCATTTTCAAGAGGGTGATGAGCTGTAGCTGCTTACAACATAGAGGATAAGATGTACTGGGGCTCTTTTCCCAGCTCTCTTTCCCAGCTCTTTCCCAGGTCTCTCCCAGGCCTTTCCCCACTGCGTGAATGGGCAACATGGCCTGGTGCCAGCCAGAACGATGAATAAACCTACCCCTTACCTGAATACCATGTGCGTGGTATGGCAACCTCTTTTTAAAAACCCAGCAAGGGCTTAAAGTCAGGATAGGTGGGATTCCTCTCTGTTTTTTTCTCCCCCCTCCCTTTTTTTGCTCTGAGGCATACCCACCGTTCTGACAGCCTTTTGTGAACCCGTCTGTCTGCTGCGGACACAGCTCATCTATACCATTGCTGGCCTTCACATCCATGTCCACACCACTTCTCTACAGTTCTCTGTCACTCAGTCTCTGTCCAGATGTGGCGCCTCACCAGAGAGCTCCTATGGCCTTTAGCTGAAAGGCCAGGCACCTCTGAAGCTGAGGACACTTGGCTTTGGGGACTTGGCCATTTCTCTCTAGAGGGCTCTGGGGGAAGTCAGGACGGCACTTCTGCATGGTCAGCTCTCCTTCACTCACCAGACTGACTCTCCTACACATTTAATGGGGTGCTGCGAATCACGCCTGAGCGGTGAAACCCCTTTGAAATGCCTCCTGCGCTCCCTGGAAAGCCAGAGTGCCTCAATTTTATGCCATTCTCAGATGTAGACAGTTTTTGCTACTGCAATGGTAAATGGTCAGAAGTCTGTTCACTTTCAGGCTCTCTTTGCTCTCTCTCTGCCATTCATGTCCAACTTTCCCTATCTCTCTCTTTCTCTTTTCTACAACATTTTGGATTATGCCCTGAAGAGTGCGATGCAGGCTGGGTCCCGGGGACCCCCGTCTAGGTTCCCTCTCAAAGGCAAGCCATTCTAGGTTTGAAAATTGTCAGTTTCCATTTGTTTAGGTTTTCTTTGCATTTTTTCAGAAATTCGCCATCTTGAGTTCGCTATCTTGGCTCCACATGGTGGGTTAAGGATTGGGTCTCATCTAACTCTTAACCGTCCACTAAGCTTACTCCTCCATCCATCTATTCTAATGTGCCTTGTTAACAAGTTGCTATTTTCACAGGCCCGGGTAACTGAGGGCCAACCATCTGATGTGCTTTGTTAGCAAAGATGTCTACACATTGTTGTCAAAAATTTTAGGTTTTGAGTTTTGCCTTTTTTGTTTGGTGTTGTGTATTCTAGTACTGACTACGTGGTTCTAAAATATTGGGCATATCTGTGTTAAGATTCTCAGCACAACTAACAAGTTTTGCCATTTCAGAATATTTGTTGGTCAATTCTTGATAAGAACCAGGTAAACTCTACTTATTCTACTTGATCTCCTTGTTGCTTTAATTGGAAATAATGAAGGGCTTTTGTGGCAAAGATGGCAGTTCAAAGCCAGCCCGGGCTAAAAAATTCCTAAGACTCCATCTCCCATCTAACCTGCAAAGAGCCAAGCTGGAAGCATGGCTCAAGACTCTAACCAGCAAACACTGCAAGTGGTACTATAACTCAAAGTGGTTCAGTGCTAACCTTGAGCAGAAGTGCTCAGGGACAGTGCCCAGGCCTTGAGTTCAAACCTCCTTGAATACCAACTGGGACAAGCCATCCCAGCAAAGAGCACCTAGACTCAGCCAGTATGGGGAACAAGGGAACATGGAGAGGAGTAAGAGGAGATGATGTCATATCAGCCACTTTGTGCCTGCCCTTTCAAAATTAACCAGAGCCAGGAGGTCAGTAGAAGTAAGAAGCCTGCCCATCTAATGTCTATACCTGTGTACCTATTAACTGAACAGGAATTTATATTCTTGCCTTTGTTACCTGACTTCTCTACCTAGTCACCAGATGTCAGAAGTAGCTAGGGACATTTCTACCAACATTTTTCAGCCCCAAGTCCTTCCTCTTGCCACTTATTTGCTCTCTATTATTTCTTTTCCAGACCCTCAATGCCACATGAGACTTCTCCAGACTTCATCTAAGGACTCACGCCACCAAGGGACAGCTGCTTCTGGCTGCCTTTTCTGGGAGGAGACCAAATTCCAGCCTTTTACCCCTAATGTCAACGCCCCTTGTCAGAGAGAATCCACGCCCTATTTCATGATTATTAAAAGGCTGGAATGTAAGGTCTGATCCTGGTTGGTAAGCAGACTCTATCCTTCTCGCAGCAAAGTCTCCACCCAGTACTTGGGTTACCTAAGCAACTAGCACACCTGGAAGAGGTCACATCTGCATCCGCTGAGGTCACATCTGAATTTGATGTAGCCACACCTTTCTCAGCCTATACCCTAGATAAGGCCTAGCCCAGGCCCAGACGCCCTCTTTTCCCAACTTTCTTTCCCAGCTCTTTTCCCAGCTCTCTCTCTTTCCCAGCTCTTTCCCAGGTCTCTCCCAGGCCTTTCCCCAGCGCGTGGAGGGCCGACATGGCCTGGTGCCAGCCAGAACGATGAATAAACCTACCCCTTACCTGAAAAAAAAATATGTACTGGGCATGGGTTTTTGGTGTACCAATACTAGGACTTGAACTCAGGTCCTGGGCCCTGAGGTTTTTATGCTCAAGGTTGGCCCTCTAACACTTGTGCCACAGCTCCACTTCCAGCTTTTTACTGGTTTATTGGTGCTAAGAGTTTCAAGGAGTTTCCTGCCCAAGCTGGTCTCAAACCATGGTACTCCAATCTCACTTTCCTGAATAGTAGGATGAGGAGCATGAACTACCATTCTCATGGTCATGAGCTTCTACTAGGTGACAATATAGCTGCTGGAATTCCCTACAATTATCCAAATTGTGTTTGGGACTGGTGAGAGCTATAGGAGTTGCCCGTGTACTCATGCATGGCAGCAATGGAGAACCACTAAAGAACTAAAATTTCTCCATAAGGAGAAGTTTGTTTTGGCTACCAGATGCTCTGGGAAAGAGAGACAGTGTTGATAATTGATCAACTCTGGAAAAGCCATTTTAGCACCTAATGAAGGACTCGCTTAAGAGCTCATTTTCTCAGGGTGAGAAATTACAGCTTGTTCCTCATGTGGATTTCATGATTTGCTTGGTGTACATTTTCCTACATATATTGAAGTGGCTTCATCATTTTTCCATTTCCTAGCCTTAAGTACAAAGATCAATTCTGGCTCTCTTTCCTTCCTGTGTCTATTATTGTTCAATATGCTCCTCACAATTTTTCTTGCAGGCCAAGCTGTCCTGCCAATGTCTACCCTCTGGAATCTTGCTGCTGAATCTGTCTTTGCTTATAGGCTTGCAGTATGTTATGTTGAGTTTTACCAACAAATGGATGCTTTCAATAGGCTTCCTTTTTAATAAACATTTTTTTTCTTGCTGTGAGTTCTGCACTGTTTTTGCATTACTCTGCAGGACCAGTATGCTCAGTTTCCAGTCTGATTGTCCCATCTCTGTGTTCCCTTCCTAGTGACAGAAATTCTATGAAACCTCCTTTATAGAAAGATATCCTCTTGGAAGTGGCGCTGTAGCTCAAGTGGTAGAGTGCTCGCCTTGAGCTGAAGAGCTGAGGGACAGCGCCCAAGCCCAGAGTTCAAGCCCCATGACCGACCCCTCCCCAAAAAAAGAAAGATATCCTCTTGCCCAAATTCACACTGTTTCCATGGGTCACAACTACAGGCTGCATGAGATACCTTTGTATCCATTTAAATAGGCTTCCTTTACCCACTCTGAAGTGGCACCGATTGCAGGAATATTTTCATGCACTGTGTGTCTGTCTGCTGTCTGATAACTAACAGCACTTATTCTTCAAGCTCGGTACACGATCAGGAATTCTAGGAATACTTGTGGCAGATCTGAACCAAGTCTTTTTACAAAGGAAAGGCATATCTATGTATCGATCTACTTATCTATACATCTACCTACAGGAGTATCTACACATCTATCTGTCTATCTATCTAGCTAGCTCTCTATCATCTCTAAGAGTAATAATCTGATATCCCTACTCAGATTTTTTCCCCCGTTTTTCTTTGACAGTGTCTCCATGAGTGGTCCAAGCAGGCCTCCTGATTCTCCTGCTTCTGACTCTGGAGTGCTGGGGTTACACGTGCCACCATGACTGGATTATGTTTTCCTGTCGTTTTGAGTTTATTTGTGTATTGAATTTTTGTTTGGTTTTGTTTTGAGTCATGACAAATAAACACATATGTACATATGTGTATATATATGTACAGATGTACATACATATATATACATATATGGAGAGAGAAAGAGAGGCAATCTCCTTCAAGAGCATGCCCCAATGACCTTCCTTTCTTCTTCTAATCTCATCTCTTAGAGGTTCTTTCTAACTCCCAATAGCACCTCAGACTGGCAACCAAACCTTCAACACATAACTTTTGGGGACACATTTCACCACCAAACCATAACCCCCTTATTAAGATGGACAATTCAAGATCTCTATTTGCCATGTCTGTTTGAGAGAAGAAAATAACAATTTGCCCTTTTTCCTTTCTTCCCAAATTTAGATTAGCAGGAGAAGCATTTGTTTGTATTTTGAATCTTTTGTTAAATTTGATATTAAGTACCCATTGATCTTTTTCCTCCCAGGAGAGTGATGGATTTCCTGTTTATCCATGTTGTTTCCTGAGTACTCTTCTCTATTTTCTTCTTCCCAGGGCTCATGTTATTGACTTCAGGTTAGGGACCCCAAGAATATGATCAGAAAATGTTCCATATGGACTGTTTATTGTGAGTTCTTTGAGTGTGGGGATTGTATATCTTTTTTATCTGTCTTTTGGAATGGTTCTGGACTTTGGATGATCTAATTAGGACACTTCTTGTGTCCACTGTCAAGCCATAAAAGAGTTGTTGTTCCTCTTTCTGTGTCACTTGATAGATATTTTTGGTTTATAAAGGAGTTGAATATTGCCAGAAATATTTGGTCTTGCTGAAATATGAGAATAAGATATGAAAGTATCTTTTTTTAAAAATTAGAGTTATATGATTAGAAGTCATCTTCATTGGAAATTAATATTTAAACTATAGGCATATATTATTTTTTAGCATTTCTATTGGACTATGATTCTTTCATGGGAACTTGTGGGTCTACTGAAATATTCCCAGTCCCAGATGACAGTATGTTTCACCAATAACGCTTGCTTCCTTTTTAAAAAATAATACACTCTTTCTCCCTCTCCCTCCCCTTCACTCACATTTTTATGGATTCCCTTCTTGCTGGAACTTCAGTAGGGTTATTGGGGCTTACAAGTAACAGATAGGAATAATCTAGATTGGGATCTAGTACATTCTAGGCACTTGGTATTCAGAAGCTTAACCTTGGTTTCCTCCTCCCATGTTTGTTCAACACCCCCCCCCCCCCCCCCCCCCCCCGCCTCCACCCTCGGGAGGGGGGCAGATGAGGGAAGGGAGATTCCTGTTATGAACAGCATGGCATGGTATTTGGGGGTGAAATGACCAGCACTTGTTTCTTCAATTTTCATTTTACAGCTTAATTGACTTTATTTCCAACAGCCTGTAAGTTTTTTGCTAACTTTTAAAAGGATTTTTATGATACTTCCTTGGCACTACAAGTATGTTGTAGAACTCAGAGATGAAGGGGGGACTTAATGTTCAGATTTTGTTTTTTCAGGTTTCAGAATAAGAATTAGACACCCTTACTGTGTTTTTTTTTCTTCATTTTTGAGACAGCACCTCAATAAGTCATCTAGGCTGGCCTCCTGATTCTCCTGCCTCTGTCCCTTAAGTGCTGGGATTACACATGTCACCATGTCTGGACATTCTTTCTTTTCCTTCCTTTCTCTCTCTTTATTTCTTTATTTTTTTCCCTTTCTTTTGCTTGGTCCTGTGGCTTGAACTCAGGGCCTGAGCCTTGTCCCTGAGCTTCTTTTGTTCAAGGCTAATGCTCTACCACTTGAGCCACAGTGTCACTTCTGGATTTTTCAGGAAACTAAAAATAAGTAAATCTTGGTGTTTTGTTTTCCCAGTGAAGCTTTTACTCTACCATGACACTAGGAAATAAAATCCCTAGTAACACAGACACAGTTAAAAGGATTGACTAGAATGTATGGCTAAAATACTTCATGTAAAATTGTAATTCAAGTCTTCCCCTTAATGAAAATACAATACATTGATAAGTACACAGCTTGAATGTAGTTAAGTACAGCAAACTTTGGTTACTTAGGTCTAACAATGAAAATGAAAAAAAGTCCTCCCAAAGGCAAATTTGACACTAAGGAGAAATATATTTGGAACCATTTCTCTTGGGTCAATATTGTGCCATGTATTTCTAGCATAAGTAAATCAGGTATATGATAATGCTTTGAATATCAACTTTTTGATATTCTTATTTACTTTTTTAAGACTGCATTTAAACTTTTGATATAAAGCAGACTTTTAATTTCCCGTCTTTCAAAGATAATATTTAAAGGTCACTCTAGCTTTTAAAGCTTTAAGAAATGACTCATTGTACTACCATGTCTTAGAAGCTTCAAAATCAAATTTCCGGTCAGTTTTGTACATGTCGATTTGGCAAGCATATCTTTTTTATGTATTGCAATGGAATAATAAAAAGCTTTTTATTGCTTGTTCCTATGTTTTAGTTAGTTGATGTTCAAAAGATTCCACTTAATATACACAAAAACGTTGCATGCTTTCATGAAATACACTGAATACTTGTGTCCATTGTAAGACAAATCTCTGACCAAGATTCATAAAAGATTTGGAAAGTTTCTTATTTTATTGATTCCATGTTTGGTCTAATATTTTATTTTTTACTTTTTTTGTATTGAGTAAGGATTCCTGCACTCAGACATGAACATATTTTAATTTAGCAACTTTCTTGAGACAACCAAAATGGAGCTATGGCACCCCAAAGGTCGTGTGCCATGAGGGTTGTATCAGGCTGAAAGCATTAAAGAAGCTATGGAAACTTCTGTGCTCAGAGACATCTGTCAGAGAATTTGACCGAGAAGTGAGCAGGGCTTGAGGCTGGTGGAAAGGTTGTGTCTTAACAAATTATTACCTTCTGGTAAATATGTCAGAAATTCTTGGCCAAAATACCAATTATGTTACCTGAAATTTGGGGTAGCTAAGTTGACCTCGGTCCTTGTATTTGGCAAGAGAGTAATTAAAACAAGATGTGAACATGGTAAAGGTGATAGGAAAATATATTAGAAAAGAAACAGGACAGAGAAAGAGCCCATGGCATAGACTTGGCCTAGGAAGACAACTCTTCAGCCCATTTCCACCATCATGGCTGTCTTCTAGGTTAAAAAGAGGTTACAAAGTGGGGCCTGGAGCTAAACAGTAGTGAGACTTGGAGAACTTTCTGACTGGTGGGTCTCCTTTTTGCTTCCTCTAAGGAGATGTACTCATTCTTTTGTAGCTCCCTGCCTTCATCCTTTGCCAGGCGGGTTTTGGTTTATGAGTTCATCCTGTCATCTGCAAATTCTATAGGCTACAAGTCCCTGATTGGCTGCTTTTCAATCAGCTGGGAAGGAAATTGCTGAATCCCAAGGGGAAAATGCCAGGGTCCCCTCTCTGGGTTCAACGATAGTTCCACCTGGATCCAGGGTATGTAGCCAGGATGGGTGTAAGCCCTGCTTCAAAGGACCCCTGAAAAAGCTACTTATTGCAGATGCTTGTGAGCCACAGCAAAGAATGAGTTCCATGCTCAGCAGACTAGTAAGAAATTCTCAGATCATCATCTGAAACAACTTTCTTTCCAGAACTATTTATGTGAAGAAGATCATGGAAGGAGATATGGCAGGGAGAGAAAATAGCATGGGCTAGGTAGAATACAGAGGTGAGCAAAGCCTGTGAAACTGGTCAGGTAGAATGTAAAAATGAACCAGATGAAATACAGGTGGAGGTGAGAAGAGAGAGGAGAGAAGAGAGACAGAGAGGAGAGGAGAGGAGAAAGGAGGGAAGAGGGAGAGGGAGGAGAGAGAGAGGAGAGAGAGAAGAGGAGGAGAAGAGAGGAGGGAAGAGGAAAGAGGAGAGGGAGAAGAGAGGAGAGAAGAGGGAGAGAGAGGGGGATTCAGACAATAGGGTCCATTAAAAGCCATCAAAAGTACCCTAACTAAAGGTGTAAACTCCATTCCCACCGGTTCTCAGGAAGCTATGCTCACTGTCACAGGGAATCCTAATAAACCTTTGCTTTTACACTCCTGTCTCCTATGAACTTTTACCAATCCCTGGCTCGAAAACAAGTAAACCCTCAAACATGACAGTTTACTGAACATCTACTACATGTTTCAAGGCCATCTTCTAACACTAAGTCCACCCCCAGCCCCAGTTTTGTGTTTTACTTATTGATTCACTCCTCCATCCAGCCGTTAGGTCCAATTCTACGGCAGGTCAAAGGCATCAAAATGGAAGCATGGTCAAGTCATTGTTCTTTTCTCCCCAGACAAAACTACTCTGAGATTTGTAATGCTACACTTACATGATACCCCCTCCCTGACTTTTTAAAAAAAAATCATATATATTTTCTATCTTACATCAAAAACGTCTATTTGGGAGCTTTGGGCGGTGTTTATCTGAAATCCTGAAGACCCCGTGAATTTTTCCCCATGATGTGTGTTCCTCATCTTAAACTTCTGCCTAAATCGCCTGCCCGTGTGATGAATGATTCCCAAGAACGTCAACTTTGAACATCCAATTATTTCCAAATAGACTTTTGGGTAGAAAAACTGAAAATACACGAAAGTAGACAGCTGGTCTTGCAGGATGAAAGGGGTTTTTCATCACCAGATCACTCTGTCCACCCAACAAGCTTTATTGAAGACACCGAGCCAAGCCTGTAGCCATATTTCCCCCGTAGGGGGACCGGCTTCTATTGTTAGGGTATCCCTTCCAGCCTCCCCCAGTCCGCAAGGAGTCCCCTTGGGGGAAGCGTGGAAATTTCCTAGGCTTCGGCAGGGTTCTGCCCGCGGCCGCCGGCTTGGCTTCGGGAGGATGCGCGCGGCTGAGTCTGCCCTTTCCGCTTTGGCTCCGAAGCCCAGCGCGAACACCGACCCGCCAGGGAGTGGGGTTCGGAGGACGGCCGAGGCCTGGACACCTCGGGCTGGGCCAGGGCGAGAAGGCCGGCAGCCGGGGAGCCGGGCGCTGGGGGGCTCGGGGCTCTCCAGGGTCCGCGCCGCCAACTTCCGACCAATCAGCGCGCGGCGCTCAGAGCCGGCCCCCCCTCCCCACGTCCCAGTGCGCCCGGCCCGCGACCCCGGCCCGCGCCCTCGCGCCCCCCAGCCCGGCCCGCGCCCCTCAGTCCAGCCTGCGGCCTCCCCCTCTCCCGCGCTACTCTGCGCCCCCCCCCCCCCGGTGCTCAGCTTGAGCTCCCCAAGTCCGGCCCGCGTCCCCGATCCCCTCTTCCTCCCCTCCCCCAGCGCCGGCCCTCACCCTGGAGCCCGGCCCGCGCCCCGCGGCGGCTTCGGGCCCCGCCAGACCCCCGGACGAGGAGGGGCTGAGCCGCGGGGGATCCTGGATTCGCCGGAGAGGTGGGGATTGTGGGAGGAAAACTCCATTTCCTCCTTCCCCGCCGGCTTCTTCCCCTCCGCCGCCGCCCATCCCGCACCCCAAGTCCCCACGTGTCGTGTCCCGGGGCCCGGCGCCGAGGCGCGGACGCGCGGGGCGAGGACCGCGCCATGCTGGGCCTCTACGTGCCCGACCGCTTCTCCCTGAAGTCCTCCGGGGTGCAGGACGGCCTGGGGCTCTACACGGCCCGCAGAGTCAGAAAGGTGGGTGACCCCCGCGCCCCGCGGGACCTCCGCCCCGACGGCCCCTTCCCGCGGGGCCGCGCCCGCCGCCGCGCACCTGGGCACCCGGGCAGTGCCCACGTCGGTGTGGCCGGCCGGCCCGGGGTGGGGGCGCTGCCTCCCCGCGGCCAACTCGTCCTTTCCCCCAGCCAGGAAGCCGGTCCACACCAGACTCCCCCCTCCTCCTCTCTCTTCCTCCCTCTCTCCTCTCTAATTCCTCTTTCCCCCTCCCTCATCCCCTTCTCCCTCCTCCCTTCTTCCTTCTCCTCCCTCCTCTGCCCTCCTCCTGCCTTCTCCCTCCTCCCTCCTCCTTTTCCCCTCCTCCCTCCTCTTCTCCTCCCTCCCCCCCCCCCCAACTCTGGGGGTTCCTCTTCCCTCCTCTGGCTGTAGCTGTCCAGGCTTTGCCAGGCCAAAGGGCTGGTGTCATTGGGCAGGCAGCCCTCAGCGCCTTTCCTCAGCCTCAGGATGACTGTGTGGTCCAGCCAGGCCTGCCCCTGGAAGAACCAGTGTGGAAGGAGGGGAAGGGGGGGCTGTGAGGAGCCCACCCCACCCCTCCCCCAGCCTGGGAAGCAAAGGACCCCCGCCCCCCCCCCCCCCCCCCCCCCCCCCCCCCCCCCGTGCAGACTGTGGTGGGCAGCTTCTGGAACAAGCCAACCAATGGGCTCTGGATCTCCCCTCCCCCTCCCTCCACACACATTTACTCTTGAATTTTTCTCTGGTTTTGGGTCAGAGCATAGTCTTTAGGATGCTGGACTAGGGAGAGAGGTCACTACAGTATTCCATATTTTTGGATTAAAAGTTGCAAAGTTCAAACATCGAAAAACTTGTGCTATGGTATTTGCACAGGAAAATTGACGTCTGGAACCTTAAAGGCAGGTGTGTGTGTGCACACGCGTGTGCGCGTGCATACTGAGAGCCACCTTTTACCCAGGTGCTAGGCTTCATACTTGGGAGTTGACCTTTATTATATGATTTCACCTGCACAGTAATCCCTTGAACATTTTTAGTTCTTGTTTAAGAATCTCTGCAGTTCTGTTGTCTGCTGAATTAGTGAGGAAAGCCCCATAGTGTGGCTGCTGCATGTGTTAATTTGTGAGAATGTTCAAATGTAAAAAAAAAAAAGAAAAGAAAAAAATTCCAGCAGTCAATACTTAATTTCTATTAGAGATAGATATTGTCACATGACCAAATGTTTAAAGTCAACCTGCCTCCAAGGCCAAATCTAACCACCAAAGCACTTCTGAATGCAGTTGAAATTCTGTTTTTATTTTATCTTCTTAGTATGCAAATTACCCCAAATGGGCTTTTCTGGAAAGTCTTGGTTGTCAGTGTAATTACCTAACAAACTGGACACAGTTCTATTTGTGTGTGTGTGTGTGTGTGTGGTGTGATTGTGTGTGTCTTAGTCTTGGGGCTTAAACTCAGGGCTAGGCCCTGTCTCTGAACTTCTTTTGCTCATGGTTAGTCTCTACCCACTTGAGCCACAGCTTCACTTCTGGCTTTTCTTTCTTTCTTTCTTTCTTTCTTTCTTTCTTTCTTTCTTTCTTTCTTTCTTTCTTTCTTTCTTTCTTTCTTTCTTTCTTTCTTCTTCTTTCTTTCTTTCTTTCTTTTTCTTTCTTTCTTTCCTTCTTTCTTTCTTTCTTTCTCTTTCTTCTTTCCTTTTTTTGTAGTTTAGTAGAGATTAGAGTCTCATAGATTTTCCTGTCTGAGCTAGCTTCCAACTGTGATCCTTAGATTTCTGCTTCTTGATAGTTAGAATTACAGGTATAGGCCATAGGCCTGAACGTAGTTGTTAAAGATCATGTTATTTATTGTTATAACTAGCAAGACATCAAACAATTCTTCAAATGTAAAAATTATTACATGATTCTGGGCTTTTTTTGTTTGTTTTATATCACTATTTAGATTGTTAGTAACAATGTACTTCTGAGTTTAAAAAACTAATTTTAACCTTTTAAAAAAATGTATTTGGCTACTTCTTGTCTATGCAGTGTCTACGTGGGTCCAACATGAAGCTGTGTGTAAGAGGTGTAAGTTGTGTGTTGAGAGAAGGGTGAACCCTAGGCCTTTTTGTCATAGGGTGACAGCAAAAGATGCTGGGACTCAGGGAAAGTGAGTTGTATGGGGACTATACTATGATTGCCATTGTTGAGCCCTTTTATGTCATATGTATTATTTCACTGGACTCTTCCAATGAGCTTAAGGCCCTCCCTGCAGCTGTCAGTGTGATCATGTTCAAATGAAGACATTGCTGCAGTGGTGTCCCGTGCTGTGACCCTAGGGCAGGGGCAGCTGTGGTTGTGAGTTCAGTGCTTCTGACTGAATATGCTGCTTGCCACTTCGGGAGCTTCTGAGTGATTTGTGGATAGAATTGTGGGAAATAAAACTGAAGTTGTCCTGGAAAACCTAGGCTGGGAAGTTACTGAAACATACTCTTGAGTCAGACCCCCCCCCTTGTACCCAGGAGCCCAGGGCCCCCCACACTGTCATCTCCAGGCACATATCATCATATTTTATCAGATACTAATCTCCAGTGGCTTGTTGTTATCCCCAATTTACAGATGACAATATTGCTCACTAATTACACTTGCTGGAATTTTGATAGTTTTCCTTATGTTGGTCTTTAAAAAAATTTTTTTTTTTTTGAGTCCGGTCGTGGGGCCTGAACTCTGGGCCTGGGTGCTGTCCCTCAGCTCTTCAGCTCAAGGTTAGCACTCTACCACTTGAGCCACAGCGCCACTTCTGGCTTTTTTCTTTTTGTTTATGTGGTGCTGAGGAATTGAACCCAGGGCCTCAGGCATGCAAGGCAAGCGCTCTACCACTGAGCCACCTTCCCAGCCCCTCTTTTAATATTTTTTCTCCTTTTCCAACTCTTCTTCTTTTTTCCAAATGCTAAAACATGTGATCTTGAAAGACAGCTATTTTCTTTTCTTTTGCAGAAGCCCTTTAATTGCTTACTTAGCCTTAGTATATCTGAGTTAGTAGGTAATTGGGGAATTTTCTTTTTTAAAGAGCTAAAGACTAAAAGAAAAAGTAAAGAATAGAAAAAAGGATGTAGAAGTAAGATGAACTGTATGTCTACCAATTTCTGGTCTCCTAATTCCAGTAAAGAATATTGTTGAGGGCCAGACACTGGTGACTCATGCCTATAATCCTAGGTACTCAGGAAGCTGAGATCAGAGGATTGTAGTTTCAAGCAAGTTCCAGGCAAGAAAGTCTGTGGGACTCTTACCTCCAGTTAATCACCAAAGTGGAAGTGGAGCTGTGGGTAAAGTGGTAGAGGGCTAGATTTGAGCAAAAAAGCTCAAGGATAGCGCCCAAGCCCTGAGTTCAAGCCCTAGGACTGACTTACATACACACAAAACAGTATTGTTAAGGGCCTTTTCTCCTTAGCTGAGTACATACTGTCTGTAGTGAATTTACTGTGATGGTGAATTTACTCTCCTGGCTTTCTTCCCTCCAAACTCTGTGCCATTGCCTAAGAAACTTATTTATTTATTATTGATTGATTGACTGATTGATACTGTAGTTTAAATTCAGGGGTCACACTTCTCTCTGATTTTGAATAGAGTCTCTTTCACTTTTCACTCAGGTTGTCTGGACTATGTCCTCTTGTTTATGTTCCATGTGTAGTTGGATTGTAGGTATGGCCACTGCGCCCAGGTTCTTCTTGCTTGAGCTGCGGGGGAGAGGAGGGAATCTCATGATCTTCCTGGGCCAGCCTGAAACAGTGATCCTCTGGACCTCAGACTCCCAAGTAGCTGATATGACAAGTGTGATCCACTTGGTTGTAATGAATTCTTGATAGCATTCTGAGTCCATTCTCCCATCTTACTTTGCCCTTTCCAGGAATACTTTTCAGTTCTTGCTTTAAACGTTACAGATACATGGGATCTCATCTATAGTCTATAGATGCTTTTCAATGCCAGAGTTATTGATAGCACTGAGATGCTTCTTTCCTGTCGCGGTTATCATAAAGCATCACAAACTTAGTGGTTGAAAACAACATGGATTTATTATCATTTGGTTTTGGAATGTAGAAATCTAGAATCAGTGGACATGGCTAGTTTTGGGGAGAGATTGCAGGGGAGAATCCATTTCCTGACTTTTTGTGGTTGTCTAGAGGCTGGCTGCATTTCTTGGCTCATGGCCCCACATCAGTTCAACCTCTGCTTATGTTGCTATAGCTCTGTTTCTCACTTTGACCCTCTGTCTCTGTCTTAAGGACCCATGTGACTGGATATGCTCCAGATATTCTATAATAATCCCCTTTATCTCAAGATCCCTATTATGGCCACATTTGCAAAGTGCCTTTTCTAATATACAGTAGCACATAAGGTAGCACAGAATCTGGGATTGGGATGTAGCCCTCTTTAGCAGCCTCTTTGAGTCTACCATGTCTCCAAACTATAATTCTTTTGTGCCTCAATTATCGGACACATTTACAAGATCAACTAGGATGAGTCCTTTCTCACAGGCTGATCTTGATCTCAATAGGTTTAGAGTACTCCCTGTATATCTAGTTGTATTGATAAATATTCTGCTTCCTTTGCAATATTGATTCTGGCCTGAGTCTACATGATTAGCATTCCAGCAGCAAAAGTCAGGTGAATAGTTCCTTCAGAACAAAGAAGAAGGAGCAGAGTAGAAAAAGAATAGTGTGTGCTAGTACTGAAGGTATTAACACTGAGATTTACAGTCACTAAGCAAATCGCTGCCTCTCAGGGTCTACTTACTTCCAGGGGACCATCTCTCTGTCTTTCAAACCCAAGGCAGCACTCTGTTTCTCACTGAAGGAATTACACTAGAGACATCTGGTAAATAACAGTCCCAAGTAAAATAATACTTGAAATACTCACTCCTTAATTTGTAAAATAGAATAAGCTAAAAAAATGGCTAAGGTCAAGGTAAGTTATATAGCTTATATAATACTTGAAATAAAGGCTTAACATTTGTAAAATAGGATAGGTTTGTAAAATAGGATAAGCTCAAAAAGGTTAAGTTGAAGTCGTATCGGTTAGAAAAATAATCTGAGAAGGAAAAACATAAAATGTAGGAAAAATAGGTAAATGGAGGAAAAGCTACCATGTATAAACAACAATACAAGAAGACTAGATTTTGTTGGAATAAGGTTCTTTGTTGATGGGTTTAGAAGGTGAATCTGGTAAGAAATAATGGATTTTTATCCTACGGCTCTAATTCTGCCAGTGGATGTTTATCGACATTTCCTGGTGGCTGCTGATAACTGATTTGGAGATAGAATCAGAGTTGAAATCATTATTGTATGTCTGCCTTGTGTGATATCTCCTGTGTTCACAAATTCATACTGCACCTCAGTGGCTCATGGTGGCTTTGTGTTTTGTGTTGTTTTGGATTTAAGAAATCCATAACCAATCCACATGTACTGTTTGTTCTGAAACTATGTGTGTGTGATGATAACAACTACAATTAATGAACTGATCCAACAAATATTATGGAGCAATTGTAGTTCTTAGAGATGGTCCTTGTGTCTAGAGGCAGATGACAGTATTAGGTATTTTCACTTAGTTCTTGTGAAAGCCTGTAAGTCAACCCTTGTTCCTGTCTCATGGTCTTGTGGTTCGTTTTGGTGGTATTGGAATTTGGACTCAGGACTTTGAACTTGCTAGGTGTGATATGACTGAGCCATACTAGCTCTGCTTTTTATTTTGTTTTATTTTTAGGATAGAGTCTGTTCCTGCCCAGACACTCGACCTGTGATTCACCAGGATTCCTGTTGTCTCTGCGTTATTTTGAGCATCCAGATTCCTTCTGTGGAGATGGAGTCTTGAGGACTTTTCTTTTTGGGGTAGTCTGGCACTGTGATGCCCCATTGTCAGCCTTCTAGATAGTTCATGGTTTATTATTACCTTCTGCGGTGCTTGGTAAAGATTAAGTACATGGCAGAGTGGACTGAAAATTGAACCACATCCATTAGCCAACTCCTCAAATTTATTACAGACATACCTTATTTTTCCATCTCTTCTGTAGATTGCCTCTCACCACATTTCACCGCATTTCAATTCAACAGCCAATGTACTGAGTATCTGCTTTGAACAAGGCAATGCCTGAGGTCTCGCAGAATGTCCTGGGAAGGAAACTGAGAGGAGGGAAGGATTGGCCTACTCAGTGGAGGATGGATGGTATTTGTCAAAGTTTTGCTCTGTAACGATGAAATAGAGGTGCTGGAGCTTTCTTCTCAAAATAATACATCCTGCCTCTAACCTTCGCTAGCGGACTGATCTTAATCAAGTTATGTAAACGCTTCAAGCCTCACTTTTCTTAGTTGTCACGTAGGAAAATTTCCACAAAGGATTACTGTGCGGGAGCATGGCACCTGTGAGTGCAGTATTATTAATTCTTTCATGGTGTTGCATTTCTTATGCAGCTTTTCTTTCCTGCTAGCAAATACTGGTTAGGTCTCATTTTGAGTCAAGAAATTGTGTGTATGTGTGTGCGTGTGTGTGTGCGTGTGTATGTGTGTGTGTGTGTGTGTGTGTGTGTGTGTGTATGTGTGTACTGGAGTTTAAACTCAGGGGCTTAATGTACCATTTGAGCCACACTCCAAACTCCTTTTTGCTTTCGTTTTTCAGACAGGGTCTCATGTTTTTGCCTGGAGCTGATCTCAGACCAAAATCTTCCTGACTTCACTTGCCCTGTAGGTGGAATTACAGGGCTGAACCATGATGCTTTGGCTTTTTTGGTTGAGAAAGGGGTGAGGGGCATCTTGCTAACTTTTTAGCAATCCTCCTGAGTAGCTGTGATTAAAGATGTAAGCTACCATGCCCAACTTTTGAGAAACGCTTATTTTCTTATGATGGTACTGGGGTTTGAATTTAGGGCTTTATGCTGGCTAAACAAGCATTCTACTATTTGAGCTATGCCTCTAGTCCTTTCTCTCTCTTTTTTTTTCCCTTGATGCCTGTCCTGGGGCTTGAACTCAGGGCCTGGACACTGTCCTTAAGCTTTTATTACACAAGGTTAGCACTCTACCACTTGAGCCACAGCTTTTCTACAGGCTTTTTTTTTTTTTTGAGTAGTTTATTGGAGATAACAGTCTCATAGACTTTCCTGCCTGGGGTGGCTTCAAACCATAATCCTCAAATCTCAAATTGACAAATAAGTTGGATTACAGATATTAGCCACCGGCACCTGGCTGCTCTGGTTATTTTTGGTATAGCATCTTGCTTTCTGCTTGTGCCCTAACTGGATTACTAGTAATTAGGGACTAGTAATGAGGATGATGAGTGTGCACTACCCTGTGCCTCTTTTTCTGTTAAGGTGGATTTCACCAGCTTTCCCCCAAGCTGGCCTTGAACTACAGTCCCTCTGTCTCTTAAGTAGGTTGGATTGTACGTGTGAGCCACTGGCTCCTGTGAAAGGAATTCTTTTTAGTGACAGCATTGTTGAGGCTGTTGGTCTGAGACATGATGCTGAGTACCCATCTTGGCATGAGTGTATGTTGAGTCTTGGCTGGGGCGTCTCTAGAGACAGAATAGGCTTCTAGCTCCTTGTGAGTATGCTTCCTAAACTTTGTTTTGGTGTCAGCTCTGTCTTGATATGAGTTACTAACAATCTCTGAGTTTCTTTTCTTTTTCTTTTCCTTTTTTTTGTTGGTCGTGTGGCTTGAACTCGGCCTAGACACTGTCCCTGAGCTTTTCTTCTCAAGGTTGATGCTCTACCATTTTGAACCACAGCTCTACTTCTGGTTTTCCAGTTCTTATCTCCAGTTAACCACCTGGAGATAAGAGTCTCATGGACTTTCATGCCTGGGCTGGCTTGGAATGTGATCTTCAGCTTTCTGCTTCCTGAGTAGCTAGGATTACAGGCATGAGCCACCAGTACCCAGCATCCCTGTTTCTTTGATATGTTTGGCTTACTTAGACTTACTGTCTTGATCTTCTAGCTCTCTTTGTTCTACCCCTCAGGTTAACATTGAATACATTTTTGTGGCTTGTCTTTTCTTCATCTGGGCTTACTATCTGTAGTTCCTCTCTAAGCTTTCAAATTTTACTCTTCCTGGGAATTGGGTTTTCTGTTGTTCATTAAGTAATTTATATTCCTTAAAACACTGCATTGGTTATTACATTTTTCTCTAACAAGGTTCATCAAAAGCTCCCCTGGAGATTTTGTTATTTTCTTCTTTTGGGCAAAGAGAAAGACTCCACTGAAAACAGTCCCAGGCTGGTTGGGAGAAAGCTCACAGCAGGATCAGGAGCTCCCCCAGAACTTCCTGTGCCCCCCCCCTCCCGTCTGTGTTCCTCCTTCAGTCCCCTGAGAGAAAGATAGGCCACCTGTCCATCAAATGTGACTTTGCAAGTTCATTCAAGCCAGACTGCAGTGGCCAGCCACTCAGCTTTACACACCTGGGGCCAACACACAAGAGGTTGCACACCCAGGGTTCACACATCTGGGCCATGTGTCTGATAAGTCATGCTTAAGTCTATTACACATGCTTTGCATGTTTAGGGGTTTGCAGCCATGTTTGGTACACTTAGGGGCTATGCCTCACCATTTGCACACTCAGGACTACACTGCACTGTTGCACACTCAGAAACTAACCCTGCAGTTCTCTCACACCCCCTCCCAGATCTCAACTTGAACAAAGCCTGGGTTCTGTATGAGAACCAGCAGCCAGCCCCCCCTTGGTTTGAGTTCACAGGGCTTCAAAGCACACACGTGGAGGAAGCATGTAAAGAGACGTGTGCCCACTAGGCTGTTGGGAAGATTGGCAGGCGGATTTAAACGATTTAGGAGCTGTCTTCCTCTGAGAATGGCAGGCCTCCTCCTTTCTTGTGCAAAATAGGGATGAATTTGTGACTTTTATAGAAACCAGGTGATTTTGTGCCTGGTGGGTTTGTCTCTCAAGTCAGACAGAACTCAGTGTTTTTCATATTAAGACCCCTTGCCAAAGGCTGTGAGGGAGACTGACGTGCTCAGTGCCTCTGGAAGTGGAGTGGGTTTAACTCTTTCAAGTGGGCTCTTGTGCTATAGAGTCAGACTTCTAGGTTAGAAGCAGATGAAGCTGGATTTTAAGTATGTAAATACTTTTGTTATGTAAATTAGTTAATATTTTTGGGATGTCCCAATCTATCTTATTTAAAGATTCAGAGGAATTATTATTTTTTTTGTGTGTGTGCTGGTACTGGGGCTTTCTTTTTGTGCTGGAACTCAGGCTCTCATGCTATGCTCATGCTTGGCTTTTTGCTCAAATTGAGTGCTCTACTACTTGAGCCACACTTTCACTTTGGACTTTGTGCTGGGTAAGTGGAGATAAAAGTCTCATGGATAAAAGTCTGCCCAGGCTGGTGTCAAACCTTGATGCTTAGATCTCAGCCTCCTGAGTAGCTAGGATTACAGATGCGAGCTACCTAGCTGAAAAAAGATTCAAATGGAAAAAATGGAATGTTATTGGCTTGATTATCATGCTAATCTTCTTTCAATGTAATCATTGCTACACAGGGTGAAAAGTTTGGACCCTTTGCTGGGGAGAAGAGGATGCCTGAAGACCTGGATGAGAATATGGACTACAGATTGATGTGGGAGGTGAGTTAAATTCTAAAAATATATTTCTCCTGCAGATATATAGCCATGTGAATTGGGTCTATAGTAATTCCAGCTGAGTCTTAATTTTGGAGCTGAGCATTAAAAAAACTATTAGATGGCTGAAATTACTAGACAATTCTCTTAGGACTCTGAAAGTTAGAGCCCAGCACTGAAAAAGGAGTTTTCTGTCTTAAAGGATGCTTTAAGTTTCAAAATATTGTCTGGATTTAAAATTTGGTATTTATAAGTAAACTTACACTTTTCCTATTTCCTAATTAAAGCTATAATTGAATAGAAATAATTCTGAGTTCTACGTTGGACCAAAAAAAAATCCCACCTTAAAATGTATCTTCCTTCTGAAAACATGCATTTAAGAAACCTTGACACTGTAGATAGCCCTTGCAATCTGATATTGCTTTCATGGATACAGTTGTATAAGTCTATGTATATATTATAAGAATTTTCATCCTACTTGTGGCCACTTACATTTATTGTTACTTTTGTCTAATGATTAGAAGAAAGGACTGAGGAACAGAAATAGGAAAGTTGAAGTGAAGAGAGCATTGAAAGGAAATTTTGGAAAATTAGATACTAGGAATTACATTTAGTTATCTGTCTGTCTGTCTGTCTACCTATGTACTAGGACAAGTATAGAGAACTCAGGGCTTGGGTGCTGTCTTCTTTTTCTTCTTCTTCTTCTTTCTCTTCCTCCTCCTCCTCCTCTTCCTCCTCCTCTTCGTCCTCCTCTTCTTCCTCCTCCTCCTCCTCCTCCTCCTCCTCCTCCTCCTCCTTCTTCTTCTTCTTCTTCTTCCTCTTCCTCCTCCTCCTCTTCCTCTTCCTCCTCCTCCTCTTCCTCCTCCTCCTCTTCCTCCTCCTCCTCCTCCTCCTCCTCCTCCTCCTCCTCCTTCTTCTTCTTCTTCCTCTTCCTCCTCTTCCTCCTCCTCCTCCTTCTTCTTTTTGTCAGTCCTGGGGCCTGAACTCTAGGTCTGGGTGCTGTCCATCAGTTCTTCAGCTCAAGGCTAGCACTCTAGCACTTGAGCCACAGCACCACTTCCGCCTTTTTCTGCTTATGTGGTGCTGAGGAATCGAACCCAGGGCCTCATGCATGCAAGGCAAGCACTCTCCCACTGAACCACCCTCCCAGCCCTGTCCTTTTCTTCTAAAGGCTGGTGCTTGTACCACTTGAGCTATCATTTCACTTCCAGCTTTTTTGAATCTCATGGACTCCTGCCCAGGCTGGCTTTGAATGGTGATCCTGAGATTTCAGCCTCTTGAATAGCTAGGATTGCAGGTATCAGCCACTGGAACCTGTTTTCTTTGAGGAGTGAAACAACTGAGAAATGCCAGGTGGGCCCTCAGCATCGGGGCTCCTAACCCAGGAAAAGCCCAGACATTGGAATAGAGAATGCTACATAGAGAGCCTCTCTGTGTAGGCACCAATCACTATCTCCAGAGGAACAGAAATGATAGGATATTTTATACACATACAAAAAGAGAGAGCAAATCTGAAGTCTATAGGGCAGGCTGACAGGCTGGAAATTCAGACAACTGTGAATGCTGTAGTCTATAGGACAGAATTTTTTCTTTTGTAAACCTAGTATTCTTAAGGCATTGGAAGAGAGTCATGGACATTGTGAAGGATTGAAAGTGAGGAATATAGAGTATTGCACTCACAAAATATCTACACACCATGTAGATTCATGTTTGATGAAGTGACTGAACACTGTAACTTGGTCAAGTGATATATAAGGTCATCATAGTGTATTGCCTACAAGCAAAGTACATTTCCCAGAAGCATGCCTGTTACTGAGACTTCTAAGACCGGATAAGGAAAAAGATTTCTAAAAGGCTTCCTCTCTATAAACGATGGAAATTGAGATTAATAACATAGTCTGGGGTATAATTTTAAGTGTGAAATGTTTTTGATACTGGCTTCATTTAGCACACTGTTTTAGTTATATGTTTTTATGAACCTAAAAATATGTCTTAATGGCCATCACTGTGTTTTTTCTTCCCCCAAAGGTCTTAATTTTCTCAGCAGTTAATTTTTTTGCCATGAACGTTTTCATAAATCAAACAGCACGCAACCCAAGATAACTAAGTCTTAAATGATAAAAATAGCAACCTTCAACAGGTTATTAATGGCTTTTGATATTTATTTTCTTGTCTTATCATTTTTGCATGATGATTTGGTTAACATAGCCAGTTATGAGGCATTTAAAACAGATAATGATTATAATTTTTACCTTAGAAAGAAAACTTGCAGATGGGAAACCTAAGACTGCTTTTATATTTTGTGGTGGCAGTTCATAATATAGCATCTATAGCTTTGCATTGTCCCCATGATTTTTTTTTTCTTGGTGACAGTTCTGGGGCTTTGGTGTTGTCCCCGAGCTTGTTTGCTTAAAACTAGTATTCTTCTACTTGAGCTGTAGCTCCATGTCTGGCTTTTTGATGGTTAATTGGAGAAGAGAGTCTCATAGACTTTCCTTCCTGGGATGGCTGGAACACAGATTCTCAGATCTCAGCCTCCTGAGTAGCTGGCGTTACAGGTATAAGCACCAGCACCCTGCCCTTTTTCTTCTATTAGCTTTGAGTTTAGTAGAACTCAGAGTAAGCACAGAGAAAGGAAAATGACTTCTTTAACTATTGGTTCCTTTTCTGGAGCCCTTGAGTCCTCACAAAGTGAGACAGCCCTTTCGTTCATCAAGTAAGAGAAAGACCTCTCCATTTTCTGGAGGACAGATTGAGTCTAGGTATCGAAAACATTTCTAATGTGCCCTGTACCTCCATTGATCACACCTTGCATCTCTCAAATAGCTCATCCTTCTCAAACTGAGAGAGTTACCCGTATTGTGACTATGGAACCTGAGCCAGATGCTGGTGCCAGCATCTGGAGGATGTCACATGAGACAGGATAGATCATAGTTTATGTTTGTATTTGATCGTGGTGCTGGTGGTTCTTGCAGACAAGGCATGCTTTTAAGTGGCCATTTCATACCAAAGAACATGGAACTACCACACAGGAATGAGCTAGTGAGCTTTGGTAGCCTGGGATTGGGTGACTCACAGTGGCTGCTTGAAGCTTCTCCTCCCTCCAGAGGCATAGTTTAGAACTGACTATGCTGATGCTTCAGAGCTATTTTCCAAACTCAGTTTCTTTCTGCCTTGGCCACAAAGATTTGAAGTTATTGTTGGAGGAGACTCCATCTTGTTTGTCATTCATTCTTCTCCATGCTCTCAGATTTTCTTTTCCTCCCTCCCTCCCTCCCATCTTCCCTCCCTCCCATCTTCCCTCCCTCCCTCCCTTCCTCCCTTCCTCCCTCCCTCCCTCCCTCCCTTCCTCCCTCCCTCCCTCCCTACCTCCCTGCCTTCCTGCTTTCCTTCCTTCCTTCCTTCCTTCTTTTCTTTTTGTGCCAGTCCTGAGGCTTGAACTCAGGCTTAGGTACTGTCCTTGAGCTTTTTAGCTCAAGGCTAAGGCTCAACCACTTGAGCCATACCACCACTTCTGGCTTTTTGCTTATTAATTGAAAATAAGAGTCCCATAGACATAGTACCCAGGCTGGCTTCGAATTGCACTCATGAGACCTCAGCTAGCCAGGATTATAGAAGTGAACCACTGGCACTTGGTTGAAGTTTTATTTTCAAGCAATGTTTATTAAAAGAAGAATTCAGGATTTTTCAGGCTTCAGGTCAGTTGTAGAGCTGGGAGGTTGGAAGCCAGAGCTTTTCATTGACAATTTGGGGGAATGTGATCAATTACCAGTATTGTGTTTTGTTCTTCCCTTACCTATTTTCCCCCTACCAATTTAGGGCTCAAGATACATTTCTTTTCACACTCTACTCTTTCATATTCACCTTTATGACCAAAATGCATTCATGTATTGTCTGAATTTTCAACAATACATTCCTTTAGAATTTCCACATCATCCTGTCTGCTAGTATCTTCTATAAAGACTGAGAATTTCAGCTGAGAAAAAGTATTTCAACTGTTACATGAAATATTTCCTAAATATTGATCATAAATGAAGGAGATATTTCACATAACAATTGAAATATTTCCTCTTCAGCTATTGGCTCAAGCCTTTACATTATGTCATTGGAAGAATATCATATGGTGTAATTGCTTTGCCACTGGTATTGACGTACGTTGATTTATTTACTTTCCCATTTATTTGTGTCAATACTGGGGCTTAAACTCAAGACTTTGTGCTCTTGCTTGGCTTGTTTCTGATCAATATTGGCACTTTACCACTTGCCACACCTTTAGCTCTAGATTTTTTTTGCAGGAAGTAAGATTCTTCGGCCTCGCTTCAAACCTCAGTCTTCAGATGTAAACCTCCTGTTTAGCCAGGATTACAGGTGTGAGCCACTGGTGCTGGGGCTGCTGATCATTCTCAAGACAATCTTTAAATTAAACATTGGTGCTTGTAGTGTCTGGTTTTGAATCATCTGCACAGCTCTGCCTTGTAGGACAGGGTCATTTCTTCCTTTACTGAAGCATTTCTTTGACATTGCCTGTAGAAGATGGCCTGGTAAGTTCTGAAGTTCTAACGCGACTTTCCCAGGGAATCCTTCATTCCTGAACTGTGTCTCCATGTGAATCCCAGGGGGCGCAGGGCTGTTCCCATCTCTTCTCTCTCCCGGTGGGACTGGGCTTCATTGCCCAGTCCCATTCATGGATGCAGCAGGCCATCTAGCAGTGTTATAATGTCACCCACGAAGGTAGATGCTGTCATGGCCCAGTCACCCTGGGTGGCCTTTTGGGGCACAAAGCACTCTTATAGAACCAGCTAAGAAGTATTGTTCAGAGCCCTTAAGAAACAGATAACCACCTAAAAATTCAAGAGAAATATCCCAATTGTGGGTGGAATTTTTTTATATAGGAAAATACAAAATCTATTTAAGTCTGGATCAAATTCTTGTGATGGTGTTATCTGTAACATACACTAAAGTAAGTGTTTATCTCCACACCAGGGAAGTTAGGAACAGAACAGAACAAACACTATGAGACTTTTGAAAAAGGCCTCTGGACTTGTGAGGGTTCCAGATGTAAGAAACACAGCTGCAATGTCAGGTGCATGGCCTTCATGTGCCTGGCAAGGGCAAGAGTGGAATTTTCTCATTCATTTATTTCTGAAGACTCTCCCTGGGAGGAACAGTGAGGAGAACTATTTTTATGTGTGTTTGAGGCCAGTGGTGTTCCTGGGTCATTAATCACTACAGTATTAGACTGCCCATATTTTATAAGAGACAACATGTCAAATGATTGTACTTCTTTCTGTTGGTAGAAAAGACTTCCTACCTGTGAGTACATAATATGTTTTTGAAATAGAGCTGTCAAAATGTAAGCGAGGTAAGCCAAGCTCAGAGAGACAAAAGGCATATGTTTTCTCTTATATACGGGAGCTAGATCTAAAATACAATGGAACATGACAAATTATGCAGGTCTCTAGGCATCCATATACAGTGAGAGCAGAGGAGGATTCTCTTAGGGGAGGACCACAAAGGCACAAGACCTCTGTGCCTCTGACAAAATAATATGTATTGAAATGAATTCCAGAAAATGGAAATGAGGTTTTTATCTTTCTTGTTGTTTTTCTTTTCTTTGTGTCTGTTTCTTTGTCTGTCTTTGGGAAGGTAAGAGGGGGTGCACAAAATAGACAGAGGGTGAGAAAATGCAGCAGTGGTACTCACTGGACACTATGTTGAAAATGAATTATACAAGTTGTGGGTGGGAATGGGAAGAAAAAACGGGGAGACAGCGAGGGAAGAAGTGACATTGTCCAAAAAGAAATGTACTGATTACCTGACTTATGTAACTAGAACCCCTCAGTACATCACCTTTATAATAACAATAAAAAAGTAGAAATTAAAAAAAACATGATTATGAGATTTGCAGGTGTTGTACAAATTTTTGCTCTGCTAGAATTATAGTAAATTATTATTTCAAAATAATTGTGCATACCAGGTGAGCTGGTGCCCTTTCCACAACCAATGGGATTTTAAACATCTTGATGTCAAGGAAAATACATACAGATCGTGTTTGGAAACTTCTTTCTCAGTCTCCAGTCTCTACTTGGTTATACAATGGGGATGATCTCTAACTGATGACTGTCTCTCATTGGTTCTATTCCATGAACTTCACACACAGGAACCCGATGAAACTGGAAAATGGCCACCTCACTAGTGGGTACGTGATCATTCTCTGTGTGGCTCCAAAAAAAGCAGGATTGAGAGACCAGGCCAGGGTAGAAACTTCACACTCTTCGTATTAGATCTTGATCTTACTACTGCCAGTGGCAACAGTCGGGTCTGTTGAATAAGTACGGAGTGCATTTTCCAGCAATATGTGTAGAGAATCACAATTTCACTCAGACTCACCGGGCAGCCTGACTGGACTGCAAGGGACAGGGCTTGGAGGGAGCTCTGCCTTCTGAGGAATATTGAATCTGATGAGGGCAGGTCTGCTTTCTATCCAGCAGGTGGTAGGGCATAGAGAGGACATCTTTTGACGTGTGTTTCCTTGAATTGTGGTAACCAGTACCTGGCCCAGTGGCTTATGGATCAGGGCCGCAGGGCTTAGCTGAGGAAAGCACTGCCTTGATGCTGGGGTAGTGTTAACCATATGCAGATGGCTGCCCTGTTTGAGGATGAGGAAGAGCTCGTGTCCTGCGCCTTCTTCATGGTGGAAATGGTAGAGTTTTAGGTCAGGAAATCATTACAGAATAGGTTTTTATTTTACAGGACATCTTTATTTTAGAATAAAGTTCTCTTCTATAAATTGTTTCTCAGTTACAGTGACAATCTAACTTCCAAGTTACTTGAAAGCAAAATGGGAATCTGAGAAGGACTTGTGAAATATTCAGATAATGTAAGCAGTATAAAAACTTCAGACCTTCTTCACCTTGGCTCATCAGTAGTTCTGATATAGGTATGCAGGTGAAGGTGAATGAATCAGAGCTCATCAGAGATGCTCTAGCCATATCCCATCAAATAAATAATCTATTTATTTATTTATATGTGTTTATATATGTATATATGTATGTATTTATTTATTTATGTTGGTCCTGGGGCTTGAAGTTGGGGGCTTGGCACTGTCCTTTGTATTCAAGGCTAGTGCTCTACCACTTGAGCCACAACTCTACTTCCAGTATTTTGGTGGTTAATTGGAGGTAAGAGTCTTGTGGACATTTCTGCCAGGCTGGCTTTAAACTTCTATCCTCACAATCTCAGTCTCCTAAGTGGCTAGGATTATAGACATGAGCTACCAGTGCCCAACTCAGATGATTCTCAGATACAGTTTTAAAGTATTAAGACAGAAAACATGACAGTAAAAGGATGGAGAAAGATATGTCACACAAATATAAATGAAATCAGTTTTGACCCAACTGGCATTCTACAGAAGGGACTTGAAGGTTGGCAATGTTACTAGAAGTAAAGATAGGCCTGTTTAAAATGCTAAAGCAAAAAGCTGAGCATGGTGGAAACAGACAGAGATGCACGGCCCTAATGGGAGATTTAAACACACGTTTTTTAGTTGCTGTCTGAGTAAGCACCAAGGGCATATGGGAAATCTCTGTGATTTAATTAGTAGTACTTATTCATGATTGGATTGACCTAATGAGAGTCATTGAACCAAGTTTATCTGGAGCACTACCAAAGTCACTATGTGATGGGTCATAAAATACAGGGTAACAGATTTCAAAGGTTGAACATTTTAGCATTTAGCATTCTTAGAAAGAATGTGAAAGCATGTGCAGGTGGCTCATTCTTGTAATCCTCGCTACTTCAGAGATTGCGATATGAGGATCATGGTTTGAAGCCAGCCTACGCAGGAAAGTCCATGAAACTCTAACCTACAATTAACAACAACAACAAAAAAAGCCAGAAGTGGTTGTATGGGTCAAGTCGTAGAGTCCTAGTCTTAAGCAAAATAGCTCAGGGACAATGACAGTGCTCAAGCCTGAGTTCAAGCCCCAGCACTAGATACCCTTCCTCCTACTACCCCCAGCCCCCCACCCCCTCCCCTGGAAAAAGAAAAAAAAAGCATATGTTTGGAGCTAAAGGAAAAGAAACAACTCATGGGTCAATCCCTTTACTATTTTACTGTCTTGGGTTTTCCAATCTTGTAGATGTAGATACTTTTTTTATGAAGATGAGAATTTGACTACAGTAGTCTTTGAAGCAGTTGGTGGGTGGATATTCAAGTGAACACTTTGTTCGAGTGTTTTCCTCTTTCTTTGCAGTTGTTTTGTCACTACAGCTGGTCTGCTCTTGGGAACTTGGCTCAGTACCAGCTTTCCATGTGTTTTAGTTTTTTTTGGGAAAAATGGTTTTTGGTTGTTTCAAATCTACTTAAAATTTTTTTTCTTTATAGAAGTCCTTTTAGGTGTTTGGAACAAAGAAGTCTTTTTACCAAGTGTTTCCGTATTGTAGATGATAAGATTATTGTTGTAAGCTCCAAATAGAACCTTTGGTATAGATGGAAAAATACCACCTAGGAAGATGCAGAGGATTCTGGAACTGCTGAAAGAAATTTCTAGTACTTCTTCCCTCTCTCTGCCCACTGGGGACTACGCAGGGTGGAGGCAGGGTGAGTGCATGCTGCCTGTCTGCATTCTTTTTGTTTGTTCTGGGCGTGTTCATTTTCTACTCCTCATACCATGGCTCCTACCTACCTCAGCCAGCTTCTGGCATTTTCTGTCAAAAAAAGTAAAAGAGTGTTGATAGCTCGGTGCTGATGACTCACCCCTGTAATCCTAACTACTCAAGAGGTTGAGATCTGAGGATCACAGTTCAGAGCCAGCACAGGCAGGAAAGTCTGTGAGACTCTTATCTCCAGTTAACCACCAGAAAACCAGAAGTGGAGCTATGGCTCAACGTAGCCGACCAATAGCCTTCAGTGAAAGAGTTCAATGACAGTAGACCTGAGTTCAACCCCCAGGACTGACAAAAAAAAAGAAAGAAAGAAGAAAGAAAGAAAAAAAAGAGTTAATAATTTATGGGTAGTAAGTAAAATAAAGGTCTCAGAAAGACAAAGGGCAGATAGTCATAGAGGATGGTTCCAATGGTGTAACTCCTTTGAACAACTAACTTACAGTTTAACAGAATGAATACTAGGGAACTGAAGCAGGTTGCCAGGGGCCAAGGGCCAAGGAGATAGGTGCAGGTGAATGGAGAGAGAGATGGTGAGATTTAGTGTACACATGTGAAAATGGAACTAGGCCGCTTGAGGGGATGGGTAGGGGTGGGAGAGATGGGGGAGAATGATGGAAGGGGTGAAATGATCATGGTGAATTGGACTAAAACCCCTAAACAACTAAAAATATATTAAAAAATTTAAAAAGCCCAAACAAAACAGCAAACCAACTTCTGTGTTGTTTCAGTACATGTACTATGCTGTGGTTCCAATCATAATGTAAAGCAGTATACATATTAAAAAATAATAGATGCATTTACAAATGATAACAACTATAACTCCAGCTTATTTAGATAATAAGGAAATATGTTATACCCATATGACATTCACTTGTTGAGCAACTGTGGGATGGTTGATGCATCAGCTTAATGTCACCTTCAAGTTCTTTCTACCTCTTTACTTTGTCCACCTTGGTAGTGGCCTCACTAAACTCTGGCTTTTATTTCATATTGTTATTATAATCATTATTTTGTGCCAGTACTGGAGCTTGAACTTGGGGCCTAGCATTCTCCCTTAGTTTTTTCTCGCAAGGATAGTGTTCTACTTCTTGAGCCACATCTCCACTTTAAATTTTTTGTAGGTTAATTGCAGATAAGATTCTATAGCCTTTTTTTTTTTTTGCCTGTCTAGGCTGCTGTAACCTCGATCCTCAGATCTCAGCCTCCTAAGTTAGCAAGGATTAGAGACATGAGCCCATGGGCCAGAAAATGGCCTTTGAATCATGAGCTCACTTCAAGGAGATTTTTTTTGGAGAAGAGGGCATAGTAACAGTAAAGCTTAGAGATGCAAGTCTTATGTACAACTACAGAAATCAAGTTATCTGTCTTTCTGAAAGTTCCCTTCTGGTATGTCTACTTAGCATTTTGGACACAATACTTTTTTTGGATTTCAGATATATGTTAGTCATCTCATTGAAATGATTTGAAAATAAATTCATAAGCTTTTTAATGCTTTCAAATAATCAAAGGTTAGTTCCTTATTTTATTTTTGTCTTTGTTGTTGCATGGCCAGAAAATAAGTTTTTTTTTTAACACAGTACTTTTTTCCTGGGCTGTAAAAATGAAGTTGATTTAAAGATAAATTCAATTTAATTGAAATCATTTATCTGGAGTTAAAAATTAGTATTAGGAGCAGACAGGCAAATGAATTGTGAAGTTGGAAAGTTAACCCAGGAATATAGTTTGCTATCAGGGGCAGCTGAAGGACTGGCAGGCTAAACAAATGTTAGTTTTAAATGCTATTTATTTGCTTGAGATTGCAGCTTGAGTGATGAGGCTGTGAAAACAGCCATTGTCAGAATTGTAGGCATTCGAGGAGGAAATTATTTGCTTCTTGCAAAGGCTACCTGTGTTTCCAACACAAAGTATTCCTTCGATTTATTCAAGGCCATACAGGTTAAGCTGACTCACCTCAAGCTCTCTTTTATTGTTAAGCTTATGGTTGGGCCTACCTTGTCCCCCCAATTTTTCCCCCCAGCACACTGGGGAAAAAATTCTAATTTTAGGAAAGCATATGTGATATTTCACAGATGAGTTAATTTTGTTGTTGTTTGGGTAGGTTTGGTGACACAAATACTCGAGTTTTGCAGGAAACTTTCCTATATATGCACTTAGGGCATGGGCACTGTCCCTGAGCTTTTATTCTTAAGGCTAGGGCTCTACCACTTGAATCACAGCTCCACTTCTTGCTTTTATGGTGCTAAGTTGGAGATAGGAGTCGTATGGATTTTCTTGCCCAGGCTGGCTTTGAACCATGATCCTCAGATCTCAGCCTGCCGAGTTGCTAGGATCACAGATGTGAGCCACCCGCACAAGCTCATTTTATCTACTTATGTATTTATTTTAAAGAATTCTTTTGAATTTGCTCTCATAAGACATTGTAAATTTAAGCAGAGTATATCCTAGTTCCCATGGCGATAGACAATGAAGCTGGTTTTTATTTGTCTACAATGTGGGATGTACTAAGTAAAGGCCCTAAGGCTTATGGGAAAAGACAGGCTTAGTGACATGATACACAAAGCTTTCATTGACACATTGAAAGTAGGAATTGAATAAAAGTTGTAGTATAGTTTTATATCTATTAAACAGTTATGAAGTGATAAGTTCTGCAATAAATATAGCAGTTTACTTTTGGAGAGACCTAGGTTTGCTTGTGGAAGTCAGCAGCTCATGATTTATTCTTGAAGTGTTGAAAAGGAAGGTTGTCTGAATTGGATAAATTATCTGAATTGGCTAGAAGATTGTAACCTTTGATGTGGTGAGGTCACTTCATAGCCTAGGTGGTAAACTGAGGAACATGGGAGATGGTTGAGGTATGAGAGTTCTGGGATTTCTTGGGTGTGTTTTTTTGCATTTGTTTAGTGTTTCTAGAAGGTTTGTTTGTTTGCAAACAGAGATAGAATCTGTGTAATGTGCAGGTTACTCCCTAACTTCAGTTCCATTAGACTATTAGAGCCAACTGCTGATTTAAATAAACCATATACGTTCCCTTAAAATTCTGACATCCCATGGCCCTTGAAACAACTTGGCTTCAATACTTACACACTTCAACATGGTACCTCCACCAAAGGATCTTTTCTCTGTAAATTTCATTTTGTGTGCATGTGTGTATGTATTGGTACTGGGGCTTGAATTTAGGGCTTTGTACTCTTGCTTAGCTTTTTTGCTCAAGGCTGATGCTTAACCACTTAAACCACACTTCCCACTTCTGGTTATTTATTTATATATTTATTTTTGCTGGTGAATTGGAGATAAGAGTTTCACAGGACTTTTCTACCTGTGCTGGCTTTGAAAGTTAATCCTCAGATCTCCACCTCCTGCCATACATGAGCCACTGGTATCCAAAGATACTTTTTCTCAATTAGGAATTGCTACCAAAATACTTTTACCCTTTAACTCTGCTCCTTGGTTACTCTGTCTGAATTTGTCACTATCAACCCTTTCCATTGCCTTAATCATAGTCCTGTCCTCTTCGATCTAACTTCTGCTCCATCTTCCTACACTACCAGTTTTCTTATGGACCTGATGATTCTCCTTCTTAGCTGACAGCAGTCAGATTTTTCTAGCTTCTCTGTTTCCCAGACTCACATTGGGGGTTGGCTCCATGCAGTGTTAGAAGTGCCCTGATTCACTTAATGAGGCCTAGAGAGAGATTCCTGCCCTCTCTGGTCCCCTGGTTTCCCTACACGGGAGCAGACACAGGCTGTTGGGGCCCTTTGTCATCTCAGACACATCCTTAGCACAATGCTTCAAAAAAACCCCACCAACCAGCTCCTCCTATCTTCATTTTCATGTGCTGTCTGTGTTTGCTTGATGCCCACCTGGTGTCTGCACTTGTCTGAGTCCGGGCTCCAGGTTGGCTTATATGTAGGCCACGTGCCTTGGGTCACGAAATTCGGCCAGGAAGCCCACCTTACATATTCTAGCTAGTTCATTCGCAGGGCCCAGACCAGTGGTAGGTATCATTACAGGTACAGAACAGTGTTCATTTGCTTGCCAGAGTGAGAAGCAAGCTCATTTTAAATGAATCAGTTCAGTGTACTATTTTAACTGTACATCCAGAGCCAGGCCGCCTGCTGGACAGGCTGTACTTAGCATGGTAGATTCCTCTTTCCTCCTCCATACAATTGCTTCATGAATAGTGGAATAGCTCTGGTCTCAGTCCTGGGAACGATGCGTACATTCTATCAGTGATAGAGACGCAGGTGCTTTAGACAGACAGACAGACAGACAAGTGTCTACCTACAGTGTTAGTGCAAGACAATGACCTGGTCTCAACTTGTCTGCATCCTACCTCTACTTGGGTTACATTTTTCTTCAAAACAGTTAATGGTTCTTCAAAACAGTTAATGGTTATAATGAGCAGTTTGTTTTGATCTTGATTTTCATTCATTAAGCATATAGGCTTTGGTTTAACTTGGTTGTAGTTTCTGTCTTACAGTGATATTTCTTTAATAAACAAGAAGTGTGTGTTTTTTAAAATTTATTTTGTGAAATCAGAACTTTTTAAAAAGGGAAAACAATGAAATGAACTTTAGGAAGCTAGACAGGCACTGATGGCTCATGCCTGTAATCCTAGCTACTCAGGAGGCTGACATCTAAGGATTGGGGTTCAAAGTCAACCCAGGGAGGAAAGTTCATGAGACTCTTTTCTCCAGTTGACCATCAGATAATCGGAAGTGGAGCTGTGGCTCAAAGTGGTAGAGTGTTAGCCTTGAGCAAAAGAGCTCAGGGACAGTGCTCAGGCCCTGAGTTCAAGCCCCACAACCAACAACTGGTAGAAAAAAAAGAAATTAAGGAAGATAATGTTTCCTTTGTTTTAATTGTCT